>NC_057814.1:635253835-635257117 GCF_018294505.1 Triticum aestivum
ATAAAGGGTAATATAGTCATTTCACAAGTCGTACTTACTTCTGTATGTATGGCGTGTAGTCGTATACGTACCGGAGACCATCAGATTGGGCCGGCCCATGAAGATAGCGTATAGCAGCGCTTCAAAAATAAAACAGCGGTTGCCAGAGCTCGAGCTCAGAACCTCTGGAGTACGGCACACGTGGTACAACCATCTTGCCTAGCAACCATTTTTGCGCAAATGGCAGCGCGAAGCCTTAAGGATAAGAACAACGCAGAATATTTTCTAAAAGTTCGAACATAAATATTTTTTTGAAAACAAAACGTGATTTTTTTTGCGAATCCCAATCACTTTTCAAATTTTTGAACAAATATATAATAAACTGAAACATTTTTTTTAAACCATGAACAGCTTTGAAACGTGAATAATTTTTTAAAACGGAACATTTTTATAGTTCCAAATTTCTATGGAAACAAAAAGAACTGTTGGAACGTAAACGTTTTTTGCAACTCCAGAAAAGAAATGGAAAAACAACAAACATTTTTGTAACAGAAGCATAAGACCATCATTTTTTGAAATTTTTGAAAAGAATATGACAATTTTAAGTAACTATTTCGAAATATGTCATGCTTCTAAAAAAACTGAAATTTTCGAAAACTGTTGGATTTTAAAACATTGATTTGTAAATTTATTTAGAATTTCCAACAAATGTTTGAATTTTTTGAAAAGGTATCTAAATTCTGCATTAGTGTTAGTTCTTAAGTATGTGCACTCCTCGTTTTGCACAAACATTAGTCAGCTTAACTGGTATGCCACTCACGGTTGTTGCAAGAGATCTGTGGTTAGATTCCTAGCTGGTTTTTTTTTGTGATTTTTCACAGCATTAATGACTAATGACTGGTATGCCACTCACGCTCCTTGGTGTTATTTTCTAAGATTTCACGTCATTGCTTTACAGAGTCATTAGTTGGGTCAGCTGGTGAGCAACTCAGGCTTGCTGCAAGAGGTCTGCGGTTTGAATCCTGGTATCTCCACTTGATTATGTTTTCTTTTCAATTTTTACATCCCGTGAAGGGCGCGCTTAGCCATCACCATTGGGCCCGGCCCAGTCCGGCGGGGGTTGGGTGTCGTATACATGCTGACAAAAAAATATATCATCATCAACTAAAAAAATATAAAAAGACCATCTTACCCTTTATTATGAAGAGGTATAAACAGATCTCCATCGTTGATGTGTTTAGGGGGGTTGTACCGAAGAAGTGAAAGCTTCATTGCTCCACAGCAGCCATTCCCCCCATTCACACGAGTCCGGTTCGTGGATGCCATCACCGCATTCTTCCACAGTATGCCCAATCAGCCCATAGAAATAGCAGAACACCGGCAGTTTATCGTAAAACACAGGGTATCTCTTGCTCTTTTTTATTGTAATAGGCACAAAACACACCAATGGCTCATTGACATCCACATAGATTCTGACCCTTAGAGTGCTTGCCGGATTTATTTTTCCCTCGTTCACGACAACAGTGAACGGCGGTTCCCCCACCATTGCTGCCACCTTCTCTGCAAGTTCCTTCTTCGCCGTTAGCCCGTCCGGCAATCCCTGTACTCTTGCCCATAGCGGGATCTTATTCAACTTGTACTCATTCACATCAGTAAAACCATGATACTCCTGTATGATAATTGGCGCCGAGTTGCGGAAAAGCCACGGGTCCCCCTCCATGATTCTCTTCTAGTCTCCGAGGCAGTGGCACTGCACCAAGAAAAGATTTGGGCCTTTGACGTTGAAAGTTACACCTTGTGCTGACGATCACGCGTTCCTCATCAGCCTCAGGAGCGCAGCGTGGCTAAACGGCTTTGTTGTGTAAACCCTAAAGAGCCCAAGCCAGCGGGCTCCTTTGATCAGCTCATCGACCTCACCAGATAGATCGAGATCATCTTCTTCCTCGCCATGAAGCTTCAAACCCGCAAATTGATCCTCCAGGTCCGCCTCCAGGCCATAAGCCTCCCAATCTTCATACTCCCCATGATCTTCCTCTGCCTCTCTCGATCCACCAGCACCCCCCATGGCACTCGTCTCCCTCCTCATCTCCCGTGACCCCCCTGGCCCCCTTCGATCCACCTGCCGCTTCCCCTCCTACTTCTCCCAGCGGGGCTACATCCCCCTTCCCTAACTCCCTCCTCACTACCGAATCCTGTGGTAGACTCGCCATGCAGATGGAACTCCGATGACTGGACATGGTTGCGATCACGGCCGCCGGAGAGGACCTGCCACCGCGAAGGTTTAACGTGGACTCCTAGCGTCGCCGCCGGAGGAAAGGTGGAACCCTAGATGCGCTAGGGGTAGCTTCCGATTTTTATGAATGTGATTCCTGACTTCCTGAGATCGGTCGTGCGCTGGATTAAGTCGGCCCATGGGCACGGCCCATCACTCAATGTCTCAATCGCCAGCAACCAAGCCCAACAGGAGGCACACCACAGCCCAAAACCTAAAAATTGTGCTGGGTTAATAGTATATATACGCATTTGCATGGCAGCTTAGGTATGGCATTGGCCAAACCATGCTAGATTGCTAGCTTCGCCCCTCACTAGTAAAAAAAGGGTAATCTGTCCCGGTTGGTAAGGGCCTTTTGTCCCGGTTGTTGAACCGAGACTAAAGGGTCGTTACTAATGCCCTAGCCCTTTAGTCCCGATTCTTACACGAACCGGGACAGATGGGCCTCCACGTGGCCGTTGCGGCCAGCCCAGGCAGGAGGGCCTTTGGTCCCGGTTGGTGACACCAACCGGGACCAAAAGGCATCCACGCGTCCGCATTTCAGTGGCTGGGGTTTTTGTTTTTGTTTTGAAAGGGGGAGGGTTTAGGGGGTAATTTAGGGTGTGTAAGCTAGCTAACAGAGAGAACTGTCCTCTCTTATTTCCGTGCTTGATTTACCAATGCTACTGCTATGCCTAAACATGGCTTAGATTAAAGTGAAGGCAACATGTGGTGCATGTCGAAAGTAATATTAATCCTAACTTGATCAAGTTTGAATTAGTACTACTTTCGACATGCATGACATGCTTGTTGCCTTCACTTCCACTAGTAGAAAAAGGGGCTTTTACCCCGGTTGGTAAGGGCCTTTTGTCCCGGTTTTTGAACCGGGACTAAACGGTCGTTACTAATGCCCTAACCCTTTAGTCCCGGTTCTTACACGAACCGGGACAGAAGGTCCTCCACGTGGCCGCTGCTGCCAGCCCCGGCAGGGGGGCCTTTGGTCCCGGTTGGTGACACCAACCGGGACCAATAGGCAGGGCCTTTTGTCCCGG
>NC_057814.1:635257336-635261588 GCF_018294505.1 Triticum aestivum
TTCTTAAAGGGGGGGGGGGTTGGGGGGTTTTGGGGGGTTAATTTAGGTGTTTCATATATTGTGTTAGCTAGCTAATTAAGAGAGAGAAGTGTCCTCTCTTATCTCTGTGCTTGGTCGACGCTACGTACTATATACGTATGGAGAGGGTTAGACACGCTAGCTAGTAAGCAAATGAAGGAAACAAAAGATCGTCATGAACATAGGCATACAGAGAGAAGTGATATCGACCACCTCTCCTTCTCCGAGAGATTGGTCGAACAACAAGTTCTCGTATATCTATCCGACACTACCGGCTATATATATACAATAATTATCTCTTACAATATAATCTCCTAATTATATATGAACACAGGGTCCACATAGTATTCTCCGTTTTCAGCGATCACGTGGTCAAGGAAGAATGCCGCCAATTCCTCTTGAATTGCTCGCATACGATCTGGTGCTAGGAGTTCATCCCGCATCCGAAAGATCTAATTTGAAGAAGGGGGTCAATACATATATATATGAATAAAAGAAACTCGACACAAATGATGGTAATAAAATAAAATTGTGAATATTATTGCTTACGCACTTCATATTGTTCGTCAGAGTAGCCCCGCTCACAGGTCGTGTGGCGGATGGACTCGCAAATGTAGTATCCACAGAAATCATTCCCTTGTTCCTGCCACAACCACTTTACAAGAAATAGAGGTCAATCTAACTGATTAGCAAGCATGCTAAATGGTATTGATGAAACTAGCGCTTGAATCACTAGGAGATGTGCGGAACATGCTACTATAGTACTTACTTTCGGGTGTCTAAATTGCAGCTTCTTCGGCAGTCCCGGAGCTTTTGTGGTGAATTTTCTCCAAACCCTGCCAGACAAAGAAAACAATTACTTGATATCAGGAAATGAACAAAGTTGTTGATATGGTGGATAATGATCGATTTAACTTACTTCTCGAGCATTTGAGTCATGTCCGTATAGTCCTGGGAATCTTTTCGTCTCGAGTCTAAGACGGTTACTACTCCCTGCTCAAGCTTAATCTCTAGGAGAATATAGTGGAAGCTGCGCATGCATGCATAAGTCATCAATTACATTACCATAACCTGGACTAATAAGGGAAACCGAATATGCACAAGACAGTAACACTCACTTGAAGTTGTAAGGAAAGAGTATTATATCTTTGTTTTCATTTATTACCAACGATCGTAGCAAGTTGGCCTCGGTATCTTGGGCGTGATATTTAACCTGAGTTGCATCTATGAGATTTGCGTTAATGAACCCAATATCGCCGATTTGTTTTTTCTTCAATTCGGCGATCTTCAATCGGCATAATATAGTGAGGATAATTATAAATACATGCAATGAAAGAGCTGACCTATATAGAGAGACTTAATGACAGAAGTAGTACTACTTATAGACAGTAGCAAGTGATCATTGATTTATCGAGGGCCTTTTGATTGTAAAACTGGAAGAACTCCTCAAATGGAACATTTAGCAGTTCAATTCCAACGAGGTCATGCTCCGGTTTAACTCTCAGCGTCAAAGTATTCATCCCATCAGACTCTCTGCAGGTTTTCATGTACCAATCATGTAATCTTCGCATCATCGTTGTTAGAGATCTTTCATCTTTGACGAGCCTGTAATGGTATTTGTGTTCGTCCACCTCCATGGTTTCATAATGTACATCGTCGGGCAGGTAATCTCCAACATTGGTATAACCGGGCACCATCCTCGGATCATTAGCGGGCACCTTGAGCGGGGGGCACGATTGGTTCGCTTGTTCGCCGAGCTGGGCAATTTTTTTCCCAGCTCGTCGTTCTTTAACCTTTGATCACTGACAGTACTTCCCGACTGCTCCGCTTCGGCAAATGTCTTTGCAAGAATGCTCTCATAGTTGCCTCTCGGCGGAGAAGGAGGCGGAGTGCCGCCACGCACCGGAGAAGGAGGCTAAGTGCCCTGATCACTCGCTGGAGGAGGAGGCGGAGGAGGAGGCGGAGTGCCGCCACGCACCGGAGAAGGAGGCTGAGTGCCCTGATCACTCGCCGGAGGAGGAGGCAGCGGAGTGCCCTTACTCGCCGAAGGCGTCCAGTTCGGAAGGTTAATGAGCTCCTTCCGCCATAGGCACGGAGTCTTCAGAGCTAAACCCAGCCGAGTCTCCCCTTCACCGGTAGGGTGGTCAAGCTGGAGGTCCTCAAATCCCTCCGTTATTTCATCCACCATCACCCTAGCATATCCTTCTGGAATCGGCCGGCAGTGGTAGGTTGCGCCGGGTTCAGGAGGTAAAACAGAGCCAACAGCCGCCTTGACTTTGAAGTTCTGCCATTGCGCCATAAGGTGGCAATGTTGAGACTCCGTGATAGCATCCACGGGGTAGCTAGCAGGAGCCGTCAAGACATGCTCCGGCTGAAGCAGCTCGGTGGAAGCTACGCTGCTTCTCGCTGAGATGGTGGGGTAGCTTCGGGGGTAGTTTCGGCATGTCGATTGCCGTCTCGTTCCTCTAGCGCTTGAACCCTTTCGTGCAGCTTCAGAATTTGGATCTGCTCCATTTTTTCCTCCCCTCCTGGCTTTTGTAACCGCCTGCGTCCGGAAAACCAGCCTTCCACGGAACGGAGCCTGGCGTGCCTCGTGTCCGTCCAGGGTGCTCAGGATTCCCGAGGGCCATTGTGAGCTCGTCGTTCTCTCTGTCTGGAACGAACGTCCCTTCCTGCGCTGCATCGATATATTGCTGAATCTTCTTGACTGGTATTCTCAAAAGCTCATTCGTCCAAACGCACCTCCCTGATACAGGGTCCAATTTTCCGCCTGCCCCGAAGAACCAAGTCCGGCAACGGTCTGGCCAGTTCATTGTCTGTGGTTCGATCCCTCTTTCAAGCAGATCATTCTCAGCCTTGGCCCACTTAGGCCGGGCTTTGAGGTAGCCACCTGACCCTGTGCGATGGTGAAGCTTCTTCTTCGCAGCATTCTTCTTGTTTGTCGCTGACATCTTCTTACTCTTTTCCGATGTCTTGTGGGCCACAAATGCGGGCCAGTGATCTCTGATCTTCTCATACCGGCCGATGAACTGGTGTCTCTTCTCTGTCGACAAACGTTTTCAGCTCATTCTTCCACCTCCTGAATAGGTCTGCCATCTTCTTAAGAGCATGAGACTTGATTAATTGCTCTTTAACTGGCTTCTCCGGATCCTCCTCTGGCGGTAGGGTGAAATTTGCCTTCAGCTCAGTCCAAAGATCATCTTTCTGCATATCATTGACATAAGACACCTCAGGGTCTTCCTTCTTAGGCTTATACCATTGGTGGATGCTGATAGGGATCTTGTCCCTAACAAGAACCCCGCACTGAGCAGCAAATGCTTCCTTTGTCCGGATGGGTTCAATCGGTTGGCCATCGCGCGCGATTGCTGTGATCTCAAACCTTTCATCCGAGCGCAACTTTCTCTTCGGGCCTCGTCTCTTTACCGAAGTTGTGCTTGATCCAGAGGGCTAGAAAAAAAGATGAAAGACGAGAGTTAATTAATATGTGTACATACCAAAACAATGAATGCATCAATTAGCTAGTCAACACAGGCTTAACTAATATATTTACCTGGCTGGACTCTGTTCGGTCACCGGAGCCGTCACCACGGGCTCCTTCTTGCACCAGCATTGGGTCACCGGAGCCATCATAATCATGTCTTTCCTCCTCCACTCTTCGATCACCGTAGCCTGCTTCTTCACCCTGTTCTTCCAGACCATCATTGTCGTTAAGATACGACAAGATATCACCTCCGGCTAAGATTATGTCCCCCAACACCTGTTCTGCTTGCTCGTCTCGTCCGTGCTCCATTGTTTCTGCAAATATTACAACATGGCAATTATTACTCAAACATGACAGTAGGTGGATATATTAGTGCAAACGTAGACCTAGCTTATTCCGGGTTTGGGGTGGCCTCGGCAACGCTTCAAGGGTAGGGGCGCGGCAGGAGGGGGTAGGAGACCGACATCGTTTTTTTCTAGGGTTTGGGTGTCCTCGAGGTTTTGGTCGAGCGAGAGGGCCGGGCGGTGCTCCCGTGGTATAAGTTATCACGGTCGAGAGGGGGTATAAATATCGACCGTCCATCATGTCGAAGTTATCTGGGAGGGAGTTATATATATCGACAATGACGACATACATACATGGGAAAATAATGTTATCGGGGAGGGGGTATATCGACCCCCCCCCCACGTGTTGAAGTTATCGGGAGGGGGTTATATCGACAACGACGACATACGTACA
Source organism: Triticum aestivum (assembly GCF_018294505.1). Classification (NCBI taxonomy): domain Eukaryota; kingdom Viridiplantae; phylum Streptophyta; class Magnoliopsida; order Poales; family Poaceae; genus Triticum; species Triticum aestivum. The sequence continues at coordinate 635,261,574 of NC_057814.1, forward strand.
TGGGAAAATAATATT
>NC_057814.1:635261756-635262717 GCF_018294505.1 Triticum aestivum
CATAAGAAAATGAAGAAGAAATAAAAAGAGGAGAAGAAGAAAGGAATAGAGGAGAAGATTGAAGAAAAAAAAGAAGAAAAAAAAAGAGGAGAAGAAGAAAGGAATAGAAGAGAAGAAGAAAAAATAGAAAAAAAATTCTATTTTTTCTTCTTCTCTTCTATTAATTCTATTTTTTCTTCTTCTCTTCTATTCCTTTCTTCTTCTCCTCTTCTTTTTTCCTCTTCTTATTTATTTCTCCTCTTCTTCCTCTCCTCTTCTTCTCCTTTCTTCCTCTTCTTATTTTCCTTTTTCCTCTCATTCATAAAAAAATGTTCAAATAAAAAATTTCGAAAAAAAGTAAAGGTTTTGCCTAATGCATTGTTCATATGAATATACAAACATTTGCATATTCTACAAGAATTAATATCACCAAAAAATCTATGAACAGAAAAAAAATCCTAACTTTTCTAAAAATCTATCTTTTGCATATATACATGAATATATATATACACAGAGAACATATATACATACATATATACATTTTTATAAAAATGCAAAAAAAAGATCTAAAAAAAGGACATATAAACAGATATACACACATACATATACTCATACATATACATATAATCAGGAAAAAAACATCATATATATGTGCAGAAAAAACAGGGAGGAAGGGGGCAGTGCCGGCCCTGACCAAGGCGACGGCGGCGCGTCGGGGCAGGGGCAAAGGCGACGACGGCGTGGTCGGGGCAGGGGCAGAGGCGACGGCGGCGTGGTCGGGGCAGGGCGAGGCAGAGGCGACGGCGGCGTGGTCCGGGCAGCTGGGGCGACGACGACGTGGTCGGGGCAGGGGCGCGCGGCGTGGTCGGGGCGGGCCGCCGGCGGCGTGCTCGGAGAAGGGGCGGCTGCGCGTCGACGAGGCAGCAGAGGGCGGCGACGGCGTCGACGGGGCGAGCTCGGGCAGCCTGGCGGCGTCGTCGGG
>NC_057814.1:635263444-635269405 GCF_018294505.1 Triticum aestivum
CCTCTTTTCAGCAGCCCAAAGGGCGGGAAGCGGCGGCCTTTGGTCCCGGTTGGTGGCACCAACCGGGAGTAAAGGGGGTGCATTGGTCCCGGTTGGTCTCACGAACCGATACCAATGCACCCCCTTTAGTCCCGGTTGGTGGCAACAACCGGGACCAAAGGCCTCTTGCTGCCCGCGTCATGGCCAAAACTTTAGTCCCACCTCGCTAGTTGAGAGGGGCTCGGAGTGGTTTATAAGCCCCGCTGCGGCTGCCCTCTCGAGCTCCTCTCAGATGCAGGCTTACGGGCCTAATCTAACACTATGCTGTCTGTGGGCCTATTGGGCCTTCTGCGGGCCTGAATCCTGGCCCAGGTTGGGTTTCTAGTCGTATTCAGGCCGTGGTGGCCCAATAGGTGGCAGTTTTTTTCTAGTTTTTTGTTTTGTTTTTGTTTTATTTATTTTCTTTTGTTTTTTGCTTTATTTTTTAATTCTTTTTTGCTTTTAGGTCACAAAAATTATAAACTTTCTGTTAGTGCCATTAGTTTTCAAATTTGAATAGTTTAAATTTGAATTCTTTGAAATTTGTGTGAATCACTAGTTTGTGATTAACTTTACTATAAAAATAGATTTTTGAGTGATTCTTTTTCCTGCTATTTAATATTATTGTGTTTTATGATTCTATTCAAAAACAGATTTTGTTATTTTAGTTTCTAACAAAAAAATCTTTATGATAATGCTTTTTGCTATTAAAGTTTCTAACAAAAACATTCTTTATGAAAATTCCTTTTGCTATTGGAGTTTTATAAAAGCTTTTTTGTTGATTCTTTTGGCTATTGGAGAATATTATAGTTTTGTTTTAGTTGATCATAACAGCATATTTTAATTGATTATTTTTAGTTCATTTTTTTTATTAGTTCATGAGCTATAAATGACCCTTAAATTGAAAAGCACTACAAATGAACTCTGAATAGGTTGAAAGTTGGCATGGTTTCATCATTTCACCCACATAGCATGTGCTAAAAAGTTGAGAGGGTTACGGCAAAAACTGGATGCACTTCGTGTACAAAATGGACAATCTCTTCCGAAGTATCAGGGTTTCGAATGAAAACTCATCAGTTACAAAGGGATTTCATTTTTTTGAACTTATTTGAACTCCAGACTATTTGTGTGTTCAAAATGCACCATTCAAAGCCACATCATCAATTTTCAACCCTTTCTGACTTCATTTGTTATTTTTCATGCATTTACTGACTTTCATGAGCTATATGACCGTGAAATTGAAAAGCACTACAAATGAACTCTAAAAACGTTGAAAGTTGGCATGGTGTCATCATTTCACCCACATAGCATGTGCTAAAAAGTTGAGAGGGTTACGGCAAAAACTGGATGCACTTCGTGTACAAAATGGACAATCTCTTCCGAAGTATCAGGGTTTCGAACGAAAACTCATCAGTTACAAAGGGATTTCATTTTTTGAACTTATTTGAACTCCAGACTTTTTGTGTGTTAAAAATGCACCATTCAAAACCACATCATCAATTTTCTACCCTTTCTGACTTCATTTGTTATTTTTCATGCATTTACCGATTTTCATGAGCTGTATGACCGTGAAATTGAAAAGCACTACAAATGAACGCTGAAAAAGTTGAAAGTTGGCATGGTGTCATCATTTCACCCACATAGCATGTGGTAAAAAGTTGAGAGGGTTACGGCAAAAATGTATGCACTTCGTGTACAAAATGGACAATCTCTATCGAAGTATCAGGATTTCGGACGAAAACTCATCTGTTACAACAGGCATTTCAAATGAACTACAAAAAAGGTTGAAAGTTGGCATGGTATCATCATAATAGTTGTGGAGAGAAAGTCTTCACTTTTTCTTCTCTTGTGTCCTTTGCTTATTGCGCCGTAACCATGGATAATCTTCATCGTTTATCAGGATGCTTGGATCAGCCTGGACTTTGAAGGGAGGAATTTCATGAAACTTTTCATAATCTTCAGACATGTCTGTCTTGCCCTCCACTCCCACGATGTCCCTTTTTCCTGAAAGAACTATGTGGCGCTTTGGCTCATCGTATGATGTATTCGCTTCCTTATCTTTTCTTTTTCTCGGTCTGGTAGACATGTCCTTCACATAGATAACCTGTGCCACATCATTGGCTAGGACGAACGGTTCGTCAGTGTACCCAAGATTGTTCAGATCCACTGTTGTCATTCCGTACTGTGGGTCTACCTGTACCCCGCCTCCTGACAGATTGACCCATTTGCACTTAAACAAAGGGACCTTAAAATCATGTCCGTAGTCAAGTTCCCATATGTCCACTATGTAACCATAATATGTGTCCTTTCCCCTCTCGGTTGCTGCATCAAAGCGGACACCGCTGTTTTGGTTGGTGCTCTTTTGATCTTGGGCGATCGTGTAAAATGTATTCCCATTTATCTCGTATCCTTTGTAAGTCAATACAGTCAAAGATGGTCCCCTGGACAACGAGTACAGCTCATCACAAACAGTGTTGTCAACTCTGAGACGTGTTTCCAACCAACTGCTGAAAGTCCTGATGTGTTCACATGTAATCCAGTCGTCGCACTGCTCCGGGTGTTTGGAGCGTAGACTGTTCTTGTGTTCATCGACATACGGGGTCACCAAGGTAGAGTTCTGTAGAACAGTGTAGTGTGCTTGAGACCAAGAATTCCGTCCCTGCATATTATTGAGTCCCCTCCAAGCGTGCCTTTTCCAGTCAGTCTCCCCTCATACCGCGATTTAGGGAGACCTATCTTCTTAAGGCCAGGAATGAAGTCAACACAAAACACAATGACATCCTCTGTTTGATGGCCCATGGAGATGCTTCCTTCTGGCCTAGCGAGGTTACAGACATATTTCTTTAGGAATCCCATGAACCTCTCAAAGGGGAACATATTGTGTAGAAATACGGGCCCAGAATGACAATCTCGTCGACTAGATGAACTAGGACGTGCGTCATGATATTGAAGAAGGATGGTGGGAACACCAGCTCAAAACTGACAAGACATTGCCACATCACTCCTTAGCCTTGGTATGATTTCTGGATCGATCACCTTCTAAGATATTGCATTGAGGAATGCACATAGGTTCACAACGGCTAATCGGACGTTTTCCGGTAGAAGCCCCCTCAATGCAACAGGAAGCAGTTCATAATCACGTGGCAGTCATGAGACTTTAGGTTCTGGAACTTTTTCTCTGGCATATTTATTATTCCCTTTATATTCGACGAGAAGCCAGTCGGGACCTTCATACTGAGCAGGCATTCAAAGAAGATTTCTTTCTCTTCTTTCGTAAGAGCGTAGCTGGCAGGACCTTCATACTGCTTCGGAGGCATGCCGTCTTTTTCGTGCAAACGTTGTAGGTCCTCCCGTGCCTCGGGTGTATCTTTTGTCTTCCCATACACGCCCAAGAAGCCTAGCAGGTTCACGCAAAGGTTCTTCGTCACGTGCATCACGTCGATTGAAGAGCGGACCTCTAGCTCTTTCCAGTAGGGTAGGTCCCAAAATATAGATTTCTTCTTCCACATGGGTGCGTGTCCCTCAGCGTCATTCGGAACAGCTTGTCCGCCGGGACCCTTTCCAAAGATTACGTGTAAATCATTGACCATAGCAAGTACGTGATCACCGGTACGCATGGCGGGCTTCTTCCGGTGATCTGCCTCGCCTTTGAAATGCTTGCCTTTCTTTCGACATTGATGGTTAGTCGGAAGAAATCTACGATGGCCCAGGTACACATTCTTCCTGCATTTGTCCAGGTATATACTTTCAGTGTCATCTAAAGAGTGCGTGCATGCGTGGTATCCCTTGTTTGTCTGTCCTGAAAGGTTACTGAGAGCGGGCCAATCGTTGATGGTTACAAACAGCAACGCGTGCAGGTTAAATTCCTCCTGTTTGTGCTCATCCCACGTACGTACACCGTTTCCATTCGACAGCTGTAAAAGTTCTTCAACTAATGGCCTTAGGTACACATCAATGTCGTTGTCGGGTTGCTTAGGGCCTTGGATGAGAGCTGGCATCATAATGAACTTCCGCTTCATGAACATCCAAGGAGGAAGGTTATACATACATAGAGTCACGGGCCAGGTGCTGTGATTGCTGCTCTGCTCCCCGAAAGGATTAATGCCATCCGCGCTTAAACCAAACCATACGTTCCTTGGGTCAGCTGCAAACTCAGCCCAGTACTTTCTCTCGATTTTTCTCCACTGCGACCCGTCAGCGGGTGCTCTCAACTTCCCGTCTTTCTTACGGTCCTCACTGTGCCATCGCATCAACTTGGCATGCTCTTCGTTTCTGAACAGACGTTTCAATCGTGGTATTATAGGAGCATACCACATCACCTTCGCAGGAACCCTCTTCCTAGGGGGCTCGCCGTCAACATCACCAGGGTCATCTCGTCTGATCTTATACCGCAATGCACCGCATACCGGGCATGTGTTCAGATCCTTGTACGCACCGCGGTAGAGGATGCAGTCATTAGGGCATGCATGTATCTTCTGCACCTCCAATCCTAGAGGGAATACGACCTCTTTGCTGCGTATGTACTGTCGGGCATTTCGTTATCCTTTGGAAGCTTCTTCTTCAATATTTGCAATAGCTTCTCAAATCCTTTGTCAGGCACAGCATTCTCTGGCTTCCACTGCAGCAATTCCAGTACGGTACCGAGCTTTGTGTTGCCATCTTCGCAATTGGGGTACAACCCTTTTTTGTGATCCTCTAAGATGCGATCGAACTTCAGCTTCTCCTTTTGACTTTCGCATTGCATCCTTGCGTCGACAATGACCCGGCGGAGATCATCATCATCGGGCACTGGTTCCTCTTGATCTTCAGCAGCTTCCCCCGTTGCAGCATCATTGGGCACATCGTCTGGTTCCTCTTGATCTTCAGCAGCTTCCTCGGTTGCAGCATCACCGTATTCAGGGGGCACATAGTTGTCATCGTCCTCTTCTTCTTCACCGTCTTCCATCATAACTCCTATTTCTCCGTGCCTCTTCCAAACATTATAGTGTGGCATGAAACCCTGGTAAAGCAGGTGGGTGTGAAGGATTTTCTGGTCAGAGTAAGACTTCGTATTCCCACATGTAGGGCATGGACAACACATAAAACCATTCTGCTTGTTTGCCTTAGCCACTTCGAGAAAATCATGCACGCCCTTAATGTACTCGGAGGTGTGTCTGTCACCGTACATCCATTGCCGGTTCATCTGCGTGCATTCCGCTAAACCGTACAAATCTCAAGGAAAATGGAGCTTTGAGGTCGAGCTTCGAGAGGAGAAAGCTTAACTACTGTGGCTCGGGCATTTCATCGAACACCTCATGTGCATAGGAGGTGAGGTAGAGCACCACAAAGCCCTCCCCTCGCTGGCCACAGAAAAACAGAGCACTCCACTGCTCTGCTCGCGGCCGAGGGGTATATATAGGCACCTCATTGGTCCCGGTTCGTGGCATGAACCGGGACTAAAGGGAAGCCTTTGGTCCCGGTTGGTGCCACCAACCGGGACTAAAGGGGGGCATTGGTCCCGGTTGGTGGCACCAACCGGGACCAAAGGTCCTGTGCTGCCCGCGTCGCGGCCAAAACTTTAGTCCCACCTCGCTAGTTGAGAGGGGCTCGGATTGGTTTATAAGCCCCGCTGCGGCTGCCCTCTCGAGCTCCTCTCAAATGCAGGCTTACGGGCCTAATCCCACACTATGCTGTCTGTGGGCCTATTGGGCCAACTGCGGGCCTGAATCCTGGCCCAGGTTGGGTTTCTAGTCGTATTCAGGCCGTGGTGGCCCAATAGGTGGTAGTTTTTTTTCCAGTTTTTTTGTTTTGTTTTTTGTTTTATTTCTTTTCTTTTGTTTTTTGCTTTATTTTTTAATTCTTTTTGCTTTTAGGTCACAAAAATTATAAACTTTCTGTTAGTGCCATTAGTTTTCAAATTTGAATAGTTTAAATTTGAATTCTTTGAAATTTGTGTGAATCACT
>NC_057814.1:635269886-635273828 GCF_018294505.1 Triticum aestivum
TTACTGTGTTTTATGATTCTATTCAAAAACAGATTTTATTATTTTAGTTTCTAACAAAAAAATCTTTATGATAATGCTTTTATTTTTTCCCTGTTTTTTGTTTTCTCTTTTGCTTTATTTATTTTGTTTTGTTTCTATTTACAACAAAAGACTTATTTATTTTATTCCATTTTGTTTCTAATTACTTATGTATGTTACTTTATTTATTTTAGTGCTGCTATTTTTATTTATTTTATTAAGGTTTATTTATTTTATTTACTATAGTTTATTTTATTTTATTTTATTAAGGTTTATTTTATTTTATTAAGGTTTATTTATTTTATTTAGTATAAAAATGAACATAGATGCGCCTATAGAGAAAATTCAACCTAAATTCATAATAAATTTCTATGAATTTCAAAGAAATTTACTCTAAATTTAGGTCAAATTCCCTGTAAAGGGGCATCTATTTTCACTTTGAGAGGAGCTCAACAAGGCAGAGAGGGACGGGCTTATAAACAGGTGTGAGTGCCCTTCGGTTGGCGAGGTGGGACTAAACTCTGACCGCAACTAGGACAAACCCATTAGTCCCGGTTTGTGGCATGAACCGGGACTAAAGGGTGAGCCTCTGGTCCCGGTTCAAGCCACCAACCGGGCCCAATGGTGGTGGGCCAGGAGCGAGGACCATTGGTCCCGGTTCGTCCCACCAACCAGGACCAAAGGGGCCAGACGAACCGGGACCAATCCTCACATTAGTCCCGGTTCGTGACTGAACTGGGACTAATGTGAATGTTGCCCTGTGACCAAAGCCCTGTTTTCTACTAGTGTTCATTCCAATCCATGTTCATTTCACCCACTGATATATAATAACTCTTCATGCCCGCATCATGCATCATCATAATAACAAGTCCTACTAATCATCATCATACAACTTATACTCGTTATTAATAACAAGTCATACGATCATCATCCTCATAGTCATCGAACCAACCCTACTTAATTGTTCTTAGCACATGATCATCAGTATTAGGTAGGACCTAAATACCCTCTTTAAGGTAAAATAGCAAAAAACAATATAGACCCCGACTCTACATTATGGAGAATGGAGATCATCCTGTCTCCAATTTTTGCGCTTCGCTTCCTTTTGCTTCCAAGAACCTCCTTGCGACTGTCCATACATTTTTTCCATTCTTTGATTTTCATGTCTCCACTTCTTTTAGAAATCCGGTATCGAGAGTTGAGATTCGTAGGATGACCTGGTTGTATGTTCAAAACATCAAGGCTACCATTCTGATACATCAAATGAGGCACACAATCCTTTGGGATTATCTGTTGAAAAACATAGTAATAACTTCATAGTTAGCAATGATGTACTAGTTTTAGAAGTATGCAAAAGATGCACGGATGTCGTAATAGTAAGAAATCTTACCAGGGTATCTCCATAGTAGTTACCGTAGTTCAACACGTGCACTAGTGGCACGTATTGACCATAATGTGGAGGAGTTTTACAATAGATATTGTAATTCTCAAGATCAGTACAAAATCCGACCAGATGAGTTTTCTCCTTATAAGTTAACTCAGAGCCATCGGTGTAGTTTTGTCTACCATGTTCCGCACATTGTTTGAACAATCAAAATAAGCTGTCAATAAAAATAAGTTGTCAACTATTTTGAAATGAACAATATAAATTAGCTAATAACTATGTTTGAGAAACTCATATAGCGGTAGAATTGGAGGCGTATCAACAAGGACCCAAATGTCCATATTCTCTTGCTCGATGTCAGGATCACCAAGATCCATGGTGACAAGCATACCCTCATCAAAACCATACATCTTGTAAAATGCTTCCCAATTTTTGCAACCAAAATGTGTTACGCTCTTAGAATTATACAGATTTACTTCAAAATCTATATCATGATGGGTCCTTAGGTGATTTTTCTTTGTTTCCATACTTTCATGGTCTTCAAAACCCATCCTCTCCAAGACGTAGCATCTTGCATGTTATGGGATAAGCTAGTCGAATTGTAAAAGATGAAAAATACATGTTGAAATAGTTGAAGTCGTGCTTAATTACGAAAAAATAACACTTGTCGTCGTTGCGTACCGTTTCAACATCGAAGGTCCCTCCAGCTTAATACTGAAGCGCCGATCTTCGTCCAGGTGAGCCCTGTCGCACAGACCTCGGTCGTCATGGCACCAGTCGCACTCCCCCGGGAGACTTTCATCGTCCGAGTACGACATTTCCTATGTTCATAATTCAAATATTAAACGTCTACAATTAAATATATGTACTAAAAAACCTAAGTTAGATCATTATTATTCATCACGGGTTGACTATCGGTCTGTCGAGTCTTTTCTTGAAAACTCTCAGCTCACGTGGTGTATACATTCGACCGTTGGTGATGGTCGCTCCTCCTTTCATCCCCGAGTGCATTACACCAAAATGTCTAGCACACGGGAATGAAGGAGAAGCGACCCCCACGACAACAGTCGGGATTCTTCGTCCTCTCATATATATATATGGTGGAACTCTCCCTCACTGATTCCTCTCAGACATTTGCGACCGTCGGTGATGGTAGCTTCTCCTTTCGTTCCCGAGTGCATTACACCAAATTGTCTAGCACACGGGAACGAAGGAGAAGCTACCCCCACGACAACAGTCGGGATTCTTCGTCCTCTCATATATGGTGGAGAGTCAATAGACTTAAAGTCAACCGGAAATATCGTTTAATTATATTTCTAAAACCGGTTCGTGGCTGGGCTCACCTCGAGGTCGGAGGGGGTCGGTGACGGGGACGACGGCGGGGATGATGGAGCGGGGCTCCTAGATTTCTGCGAAAACAAAAACCATATAAGCTATCAACTAGTCATATGCATACGCCTTGCATAGTTCCCTCCAATTTTAGCATTCAAAGTAGGAGTAGTTTTCCAATTTGAGCATTCAATAAGCAAAATCAAATCACAAAATAAAGTAGTATTCAAATTAGGATGCATTCAATTATAAGCAAAACTACATCATCTCCATGCGTCCGTACATCGTCGAATATTATCACTAATACACCTCGAATACTATCATACATATAGCATCGCTAGTACAGCTAGAACCGTAGCGCCCGACGGGTATCGGCGCGGGCGGTGGATACCCAAAGAGAAGGAACCACCACAAGATCATAGCTCCAGTGAGATCCCTGAAGAACCTGCCAGGTATTGTCGAACCTGCACTCCAACACATCCATGTAGCGACGGATCGGACATACTCGTCCTCCTCGCTGACACGGTGACGTACCACCTCCGTGGTGTCCGGAAGCCTCGGCACCATCACTGGCCCACGCGACCGCCACCAACCAAGGATCGGGTCAATGACGGGCTGGCTCCTCACCAACCTACGCCCCCCGGAAGGTAGCACCTCCCAAAACCAGCCCGGCGGAGCCCAGTCCCGGACATGGCCCCTCTTATCAAGCCGGCCTCCTTCGCCGAGTCAACGACGAGGATGCGGGATTGGCATCGTCGACGTCGATGCGGGAATAATTGCTTTAACTAAAAAAATAAACTAGTTCTATTAATTTTCTTGCTAAAAATAAACTACTTCTATAGTAAAATAAACTAGTTTTATTAAATCAACTAGTTCAACTACTAAGCACTTACTATAAATAGAATAAAGTAGTACTTACTAAAAATAAACTAGTTTAACTAGTTCTATTATTTTTCTAACTAATTCTATTAAACACTTTCTCTTCTAATTCTATGAACAAAATTACAACAGAAAAAATCATAAAAATTCTATGAACAAGATAAAAATTCTATGAACAAAATTACAACAGAAAAAAATTATAAAAGTTCTATGAAAAAAATTGACATATTCTTTGCATATATATGAACACACAAACATTTGCATATTCAACAATAATATCACAAAAAAATCTATAAACAGAAAAAAATTCTAACTTTTGCATATTCATTTAT
>NC_057814.1:635274392-635276656 GCF_018294505.1 Triticum aestivum
ACAACAACTCAATTAACTACACATCTAAACTACACATCTAAATTAACTACACATCTAAATTAGGAAAATTCATATGAGCTCACTAAGGGGGCGGCGATCGACGAGGAGGTCGGGCACGGGGGCGACGGTGAGGGGCGCGGCCACGGGCGACGAGGAGGCAGGGGGCGGCGACGGCGACGGTGAGGGGCGCGGCGACGGGTGACGAGGAGGCAGGGGGCGGAGGTGAGGGGCGCGGCGACGGGCGACGAGGAGGCAGGGGGCGCGGGGCGGCAACGGCGTTTGGGCGGCACGGTACGGCGTCTGGGCGGCGCGGGACGGCATCGGAGGCTGGGGCGACGACGGCGACGGCGAGGCACAGAGTGGCAGCCTGGCGGCGTCGTCGGGGCGGGGAAGACGAACTGAATGAAAAATTTCACAAGTGCTAGTTATATAGACGAAGCATTGGTTCCGGTTCGTGGCAACAACCGGGACCAATGCCGCCTTTAGTCCCGGTTGGTGCCACCAACCGGGATCAAAGGCCTCTTTTCAGCAGCCCAAAGGGCAGGAAGCGGCGGCCTTTGGCCACGAACCGGTACCAATGCACACCTTTAGTCTCGGTTGGTGCCACCAACCGGGACCAAAGGCCTTGTGCTGCTGCGCCCGCGTCGAAAGTTTAGTCCCACCTCGCTAGTTGAGAGGGGCGCGCAGTGGTTTATAAGCCCCACTGCCGCACCCCTCTCGAGCTCCTCTCCATTGCAAGCTTACGGGCCTAATTGTCACTGCTATGCCTGATGGGCCTACTGGGCCTTCTGCGGGCCCGAATCCTGGCCCATCGATGGGTTTCTGGTCGTATTCATGCCGTGGTGGCCCAGTAGGTGGCATATTTTTTATTTTTTGCCTGTTTTTCTGTTTTCTTTTTTTCTTTATTTATTTTGTTTTGTTTCTACTTACAACAAAAAACTTATTTATTTTATTTTATTTTGTTTCTAATTACTTATTTATTTTACTTTATGATAATTCTTTTTGCTATTAAAGTTTCTAACAAAAAAGGTCTTTATGAAAATTCTTTTTGCTTTTAATGATTTTGAACAGAAATACTTCGATAATTTTAGTTGCTTCAATTTTATATAATTTTAGTTTCAATAATACTAGAGGTTTCTTATAATGTTTTGAACAGAAAATACTTTGTTAATTTTAGTATCATAAATTTTATTGAAGTTTATTTTAGTTTGTTTCTACTTATATATTTTATTAAAGTTTATATTATTTTGTTTCTAATTACTTATTTATTTTATTTGTTATTTTTCATGCACCATTTTTCATGCATTTACTGATTATTTTGAGCTATAGGACCCTAAAATGAAAAGCATTTCAAGTGAACTCTGAAAAGGTTGAAAGTTGGCATGGTATCATCATTTCATCCACATAGCATGTGCAAGAAAGTTGAGAGGGTTACAGCAAAAACTGGATGCACTTCATGTATAAAACGGATAATCTCTTTCAAAGTATCAGGATTTCGTACGGAAACTCGTCTGTTACAAAGGGATTTCATTTTTTAAAACTTATTTGAACTCCGGACTTTTTGTGTGTTCAAAATGCATCATTCAAAGCCACATCATCAATTTTCAATCCTTTATGACTTCATTTGTTATTTTTCATGCATTTACTAATTATTTTGAGCTATAAGACCCTAAAATTGAAAAGCATTTCAAATGAACTCTGAAAAGGTTGAAAGTTGGCATGGTATCATCATTTCATACACATAGCATGTGCAAGAAAGTTAAGAGGGTTACGGTAAAAATTGGATGCACTTCGTGTACAAAAATGGACAATCTCTTTCGAAGTATCAGGATTTCATACGGAAACTCGTTTGTTACAAAGATATTTCATTTTTTTAAATTATTTGAATTCCTGACTTTTTGTTGTGTTCAAAATGCACCATTCAAAGCCACATTATCAATTTTCAACCCTTTCTGACTTCATTTGTTATTTTCATGCAGTGATTGATTGTTTTGAGCTAAATGACCCTAAAATTGAAAAGCCCTACAAATGAACTCTGAAAAGGTTGAAACTTGGCATGGTATCATCATTTCACCCACATAGCATGTGCTAAAAAGTTGAGAGGGTTACGGCAAAAGCTGGATGCATTTTGTGAACAAAATGGACAATCTCTTTCAGAGTATCAGGGTTTCGGACGAAAACTCATCTGTTACAAAGGGATTTCATTTTGTTTAACTTATTTGAATTCCAGACTTTTTGTGTGTTAAAAATGCACCATTCAAAGC
>NC_057814.1:635277080-635290496 GCF_018294505.1 Triticum aestivum
CAAAGGGATTTCATTTTCATGAACTTATTTGAACTCCAGACTTTTTGTGTGTTCAAAATGCACCATTCAAAGCCACATCATCAATTTTCAACCCTTTCTGACTTCATTTGTTATTTTTCATGCAGTGACGGATTGTTTTGAGCTAAATGACCCTGAAATTGAAAATCCCTACAAATGAGCTCTGAAAAGGTTGAAAGTTGGCATGGTATAATCATTTCACCCACATAGCATGTGCTAAAAAGTTGAGAGGGTCCCGGCAAAAGCTGGATGCACTTCGTGAACAAAATGGACAATCTATTTCGAAGTATCAGGGTTTCGGACGAAAACTCATCTGTTACAAAGGGATTTCATTTTCTTGAACTTATTTGAACTCCAGACTTTTTGTGTGTTCAAAATGAACCATTGAAAGCAGAGACTGATTTTGAATGGTGCATATTCAACACACAAAAAGTCTGTAAAGATCGCCAACCCCAACATAAAAAAATGAGCATAGATGCGCCTATAGAGAGAATTCAACCTAAATTCATAATAAATTTCTATGAATTTCAGAGAATTCACTCTGAATTTAGGTCTAATTCCCTGTATAAGGGCATCTATTTTCACTTTGAGAGGAGCTCAACAAGGCAGAGAGGGACGGGCTTATAAACCGGTGTGAGCGCCCTTCGGTTGGCGAGGTGGGACTGAACTCTGACCGCAATGAGGACCAACCCTTTAGTCCCGGTTTGTGGCACAAACCGGGACTAATGGTCATGGGCCAGGGGCGAGGCGCATTGGTCCCGATTCATGCGTGGAACCGGGACCAAAAGGTCCAGACGAACCGGGACCAATGGCCCATGTGGCCCGGCCGGCCCCTAGGCTCACGAGCCGGGACAGTTGCCTCCTTTGGTCCCGGTTCGTGAACGAACCGGGATTAATGGTATTACGAGGGCCGAACCAATGCCCTGTTTTCTACTAGTGCCTGACGACACCCACGTATAGCAAGGAGCAACACATATCACTCGTAGCACCTCAAAGGGGAGGACACCGGCAATGCTTCTCTCAAAAGGAAAAAAGTAGCAACGCGTGTCAAAGACCGCTTTACTTTTTTTTCCCCATGTCAAAGACCGGTTTACGAAAACGGTTAGCTTGGTAAGTGACCAACAAAATTTTGCAATAATGGTAGGAAGAGAATCCAACCTCTCCTGTCAATAAAAATGTAGTGATTGCACGGTTTCCTGTCAATAAAAATATGTATATAATAGTAAGAAAGTATATTTTTGAAAACCTTTAGGTTTTAATCTTTTTGTAAAAGCAATATTCCTACTGTATTAAAAAATGTTTAGCATGTATTGACAATTATCGTGTAATTTTTTAATGTTCATCATGTATTAAATGTGTGAAATATGTATTAGAAAAATGTTAATTATATATTTACAAAATGCTTATAGTGTGATTTAAGGTGCATATTGTGTATAAAAAGATTGTTTGTTGTGTATATTGAAAATGTTAACCAGTTCTTTATATGTCTCTATGCATTTTGAAAAATGTTCATGAAACTAGAAAATGTTTTCATGTATTAAAAACATGTTTATTGTGCATTTTTAAATGTTATCCATTATTTATAAGTCTTTGCCATTTAAAAAAAATGTGCATGTAATTACAAAAAATGCTTTCATGTATTAAAAACATGTCTATTATCAATTTTAATGTTCATCTTGTATTACAAAAAGGATTATCATGTATTAAGTACATGTTCAGCGTGCATTTAAAAACTTGTTTATCAGGTGTTAAGATTACTCATCGCGTGTTGAAAATGTTTGTTTATTGATATATAAGAAATATTCAAAAAAAATATTTGCACACAATAGATTAAAGAGAAAAGATAGAAAACCCCAAAAATGAAACAGGAAAAAATAAAAAAATATAAAAATGAAAAATTGAAAAACAGGAGAAAACCCCAAAGAAACCCACTGCAGAAAAGAGAAGAGAAAAAAGAAAGAAAAACAGAGAAAATTCACCAAAAAGAGGTGAGCGTGTGTTAGATCGTTCATTTAGGCGCCAAGAGAGAGAGAGAGACGTCCAGTTTTATAAGCGGAGAATCACAGGCCTGTTTTTCGTCCGTCCGTGCCCTTGGAGAAGACGAAAGGGGCTGCCCTGCTGGCTGCTGCTAGACAGGTTCCTTCGTAGTTGTGCGTGTATGCGCTCGTGCGGGCTAGGCTCGGGTTCATCTTCGTGTTCGTGTTCCTCTTTCGTGTCCGTCTATGTGTTGGCCACCTACCAAGCACATACAGTACTACCGAGATGCATGCTACTTCGGGTTCCTTCGTGTTCCTGTTGTCTATCTCCATTCTAGTCTAACACTACCAAGCATACTACTGCTTTTGGTGTGGAAGCTAACAATAATAAAATAGATCAGTTTGGAACCTCCGCAGCTAATATTTTACGTACGTCTTTTGTCCTAACGCATGTTAATTAATTCCCGGACATATATATGGAGATAACCGCAGCCAAAATAGATCATGCCTTTTGCCTCGTCGCTTAACTTTGCCTGTCCTCCCGCGCCGCTGCATATATATATAATCGCTGACCCAGGTAGATAGATCACAAGAAACCAAGTAACCAGTTCTAAGCTAGGAGAATATACATGGAGCTGGGGCTGGAGCTGGAGCTGGAGAGCAGCGTGGTGGGCGCGATCGTAGAGGCCAGCCTTGACCGGGAAAAGCTGCCGGCGATGCTGCTGCTGTGCGGCGTCCTCGAGGCCGCCGGGGCGCTTTGGCTGCTCGTCTACCGGGGTCCAGGCGGCGTCTTCCTCCATGGTGGCAAGGTGGTCTTCTACTCCTACTACACCATTCTCGTCGCTCTGGTGCTCTTCGGCTGCGCAGAGGCTTGGGCTGGCCTGTGGGTGAACCAGCGGCCATGCGACCGACGAGCAGTCGGGAGGACCGTCCTGTGGTGCTCCATCCTGCCTCTCGTCCTTGTTGCGGGCCTCGGGGCTTTTGCATCCGCCATCCCCAAATAGTTCCCGCCTTTAAACATTTTTTGTTGTTTTTGAAACAAAAATTGAGTGGTAGTACATACCAAAATACTGTATATTTTTCCTAAATTCTGTGAGCGTTTATGTATTTGTGTGTATGGATGATGGAGTGCTTGAATAAGAAATAAAGTAAGAGAAACTTATTTCAAAAAAATTAAAATGAGGAGGACCTACATTTATATTTTTTTTCCTTTAAGGACCTTCATTTTGTTGTCGTACATTGAGGTTTTTTGTTCGTGATCATAGCCCAGCCCAGCCCATTTAAACAGACATGCAGGCCTTTCAAGCTTTAACTCGACAATAACCTATTTAGGCCTAGCCTGTTACAGTTTTTGTATTGTATGTATACATAAACCAAGCTGGAGAAGAGCTGCCGTCTCCCCTCCAGAGTATTTGCTTTGCTTCCTTCGTCCGTCCACTCCACGCCACGGCCGGCCGCTCACGATCCCTTCCGCCGGATCTGCCGATGGAAGCCGCCGGGATCGGGTGGCTAGCGCAAGAGATCCTTTCACACCCCCTGATCGGCAAGCCCTGGGTCCGTGAGGCCGGGCTCGCCGAAGAAATCGAGGGTCTCACGTCTGCAATCAAGGGAGTCCGCATGGTCGTCTCCGTTGTTGACGGCAGGGAGCTCGGCAACGAGCCACTGGCTGAATCTCTTGCTGAGCTCAAGGAGGCGCTCTATGATGCGGCCAACGTGATCGATGACCTCAGCTCCCACAGGCTCAAACAGGGTAAGCCTGCCTACCACCTGTAGATTACTTGAGTTGTTAGTCTCTGTTGCAAAATACAGTTAAATTAGATTTTACCTGAGCTGGGCTCCGTTCTTTAGGTGGTGGTGTAGAAATAGCCGATGCCGCTGTGAATTTTTTTTTGAACCGGGCTAAACCCCTTTCTGTTAATGCATAACGGAAATACATCCGATCCAAGAGTTCACAAGGGAAAGGGAAGAAGCGAGTCCAAAGCACCACTGGTAAAAATCACAGCCGATGGAATTAGAATTTATCCGACCTTCCTTCTTCAGGTAGTGGTGTAGAAATAGCCGATGGAGACGCCGTTGTGAAATCTAGTTTTGTTCATGTTTTGGTCAGTTCGTACGAGTTACTAGCGTTTTGTTGAAACTCTTCATGTCCTGTTTAGTTTCCCTTGCAAAAAGAAATTTAAAAAATACCCGGTCTGTTGAGGCCTGGGAATGTTATTTCACTGAACCTATAACCTTTTGGCAAGGCTTGGTTCCTAAATGTAAAGGAGGCAGCGAGTTTACGATTAATGGGATCATGCTAATACTTCTCTTATTTCTGGCACAGCTGCTTCGACATCGATGGTCGATGCTGATATACCGCCAACAAGTAGCAGTCGTGGGAAGAGGCAACGCTCCAAGGCATGGGACCATTTTGTGGTTATAAGAGATGGTAATGGAAACCCTCAGAAGGCAAAATGTAAGTATTGTCAAACCGTAGTTCAGTGTAAGACAACAAACGGGACAGGAGTTTTGAGCAGGCATATCAAGAGTGCTGGTTGCAGGGAAATGGCAAGTCACCAACAGCAAGAAC
The DNA here is from genome assembly GCF_018294505.1 of Triticum aestivum. NCBI lineage: Eukaryota > Viridiplantae > Streptophyta > Magnoliopsida > Poales > Poaceae > Triticum > Triticum aestivum. The sequence goes on from NC_057814.1 coordinate 635,281,644, forward strand.
CTTCCTCAAGGTAGGTTTTACATATCCAAGAACAACAAAATTCTCTTTATGAGCTACCCTAGGACAATTCATTCATGTTTACATCTTTGCATTGGAGCACTTTTGCGGTTGTAACTTATCTATTATTCTATTTGATGGATCATCTATCTATGATTCTATTTGATGGATCATCTAAATATTCCTTTTTTGGGGAAAACCACCCTCTTTTGATACATCAATCTCTCAGTTTTGTCATTTAGGATATTGTCTAATTGATCCATAAAAGCTAGAACTTTACTAGATCCGCATCCATATGCACTAGTAGAAAACTCGGCTTTGGTCACAGGGCAATATTCACATTAGTCCCGGTTCAGTCACGAACCGGGACTAATGTGAGCATTGGTCCCGGTTCGTGCGGCCAGGGGCCTGCCGGGCCTCGTGGGGGCATTTGTCCCGGTTCGTCCGGACCCTTTGGTCCCGGTTGGTGGGACAAACCGGGACCAATGGGCCACGCTCCTGACCCACCAGCCTTTAGTCCCGGTCCATACCACAAACCGGGACTAAAGGGCTGGTCCTAGTTGCGGCCAGTGTTTAGTCCCACCTCGCCAACCGAAGGGCGCTCACACCAGTTTATAAGCCCGTCCATCTATGCCTTGTTCAGCTTCTCTTAAAGTGAAAATAAATGCCCTTATGGAGGGAATTTCACCTAAATTCACAGTAAATTGAAATTTACTGTGAATTTAGGTTTAATTTTCTCTATAAGCGCATCTATGTTCATTTTTTTATATTTATAAAATAAATAAACCTTAATAAAATAAATAAAACTAAATAAACCTTAATAAAATAAAATAAAATAAACTATAGTAACTACAATAAATAAACCTTAATAAATTAAGTAAAAATAGCAGCAGTAAAATAAATAAAAATAGCAGCAGTAAAATAAATAAAAATAAAATAATTAAAGTAAAATACATAAGTAATTAGAAATAAAATAAATAAGTTTTTTGTTGTAAGTAGAAACAAAACAAAACAAATAAAGCAAAAGAGAAAAAAAAACACGAGCCATCAACTCCATAACCGCCATATCTGGGATAGAGAAGGGCGATCCCTTGGAGTGGGATTCACATACAGTTGCCCGTAACATCTACCATTCGAGCCTAGCAGGTGGAACTCGGATCTGTCAACAGTGTCAAAGCGGCAAATAGCAGGCGGAGGAGAAGCCACCGATGTCATGTGTAGATCCCTTCTAGGTCTTGCGGATCATGCTATTACAGCAATTTGGTTGGTTGATCCAAAAAAAAAGGAATTTGGTTGGTTTTCTTGAAGCCCTAGCTTGTTCCGTCCTATTCTCTCAATGCAATTTAGCAAATGCTACTACAGTACAGTAAAGGGCACAAAGAAAAAGCACGCAGTGAAGGAAAATACCTCCATATCAAAGCTGCTACTTATCTTGTTGGTTATCAGGATGTGGATATGTAGAATTTTCTCTAGCCACGGCAACAGACATGCATTCATCAAGGGGGTTCACTACAGAACAAAATAAATGCTGACGTTAGTTGTTGAGGGTACGTTTGACATCCCTGAGAGACTAGATAATGAAAAAATGAATCGTCAAACCTGGATGAACAAAGACGCTACCAAGTGGATGAATCTGATGGCCTGTCCTCCCTTGAAGATCATGCGTCCTCCCTTGAAGGCGCCACCAGGGCCATGGACGCCTCATACACCGCCGCCGACGTGTTGTAGTGATGAGGTATCGTGCATGATCTAACACAGGATCACCTTCAGGCAAGATGAATAGGTCTTCAGGGGCACGACGGCAGCAATGGCGCCATCGCCGGGACTGGTGACGACGGCGGCGGCGAGCGAGCGGGAGGGTGGCGGCGGCTGCGTGCGAGTGGGAGGCCGGAGGATCACCACTCATTGTGCTCGACATATCACTACAAGAAACCTGTTAATCCATGACGGATTTCTAGTGACATTTTTGGAAACTCTCATCGATGACCTGGTAAAACCCCACAAACCCGCTAAAGCCCGTCTAACCGTTCCCGTATAAAAACTTAACCCTAAATTCCCTCCTCGGCCCCTGCATCGTGTCCCACAGCACGTCGCCACCCCTCGCCCCTCCCACAGCTCGTAAACCTTAATAAAATAAAATAAAATAAACTATAGTAACTACAATAAATAAACCTTAATAAATTGAGTAAAAATAGCAGCAGTAAAATAAATAAAAATAGCAGCAGTAAAATAAACGAAAATAAAATAATTAAAGTAAAATACATAAGTAATTAGAAATAAAATAAATAAGTTTTTTGTTGTAAGTAGAAACAAAACAAAACAAATAAAGCAAAAGAGAAAAAACAGAGGAAAAAAATTATGCCACCTACTGGGCCACCACGGCCTGAACACGACTAGAAACCCATCCATGGGCCAGGATTCAGGCCCGCAGAAGGCCCAGTAGGCCCCACAGGCAAAGAGAACAGTTAGGCCCGAAACCCTGCAGTTGAGAGGAGTTCGAGAGGGTGGGCGCAGCAGCGCTTATAAACCACTCTCAAGCTCTCTCAACTAGCGAGGTGGGACTAAAGTTTTGACGCGGGGCAGCACAAGGCCTTTGGTCCCGGTTGGTGCCACCAACCGGGACTAAAGGGGGCATTGGTCCCGGTTCGTGGCACCAACCAGGACCAAAGGCCTTTAGTCCCGGTTGGTGCCACCAACCGGGACCAATGAGTTCCCTATATATACCCCATCGCCACAGCAGAGCACTACAGAGTGCTCTGTTTTTTCTGGCCGGCGAGGGGAGGGCATTTGGGTGCTCTAGCTCACCTCCTATGCACATGAGGTGTTCGATGAAATGTCTGAGCCACACTAGTTAATCTTTGTCCTCTCGAAACTCGACCTCCGAGCTCCATTTTCCCCGAGATTTGTCTAGGTTTAGCGGTCCGTCACGTCCTGTCCCCGTCTACACCGCCGTCGATCGCCCGCGCCGATCTCGTCGCCAGCACCACCGTGGTGAGCCTCTTGTTCTTATCTTCCTTCTGAAAGGAAAAAATTCTTACTTTAGATAGTTACTTGTCTAATTTTGTTACTTTTATTATTCCTTCTTATTACATAGTGCGATGGTTTTGGTATCCGCCCCCGTCGGCCCTCGTCCTGTCTATGATTCGGATGTGGTATATATTATCTTTTTATAACTATTTGGTTCATTTATTGTTTATGAAAAATATACCGACCAACGTGACATAGATTTTATTTATCTAGGAGGTGGTTGAACCTGAAATTCTAACCGACCCTATTGTCGAGAGGTTAAATTTAGTTGAAGAAGAAAACAATTACTTGAAGGAAAAAATAAAAAAATTGAGGAGGAGAAGATGATATTGGAGTTGCATGTTGCGGATGTCGTCGATGATCCCAAGATCAAGATGGATGCAATGCGCTTGAAGATTAGAAAGATTAGAAAATATGCCATTCATACCGAGGCTTGGTATCATTATGCCGTTGGATCAATTGTTACCTTGGTTGCGATTATGATCGCATTTGTTTTTGCATTGAAATGTTTTACATAGTTTCAATGTATGGTTTAATTAATTAGATGCTCTGGAGAGCTATATATATGTTGTTAGATGAGAACTATGTATGTACTTTGGTTCTAATGTGATGATGAACTTCTATTAATTTGGTCACTTAATTATCTATTCATGATGTTCTGTAATGGTTTTTGACACACTTAATTATATATAATGCATGCAGATGAACCGGCAATGGATGTACGGTGACAGACACCCCTCCGAGTACATTAAGGGCGTGCATGATTTTCTCGAAGTGGCTGAGGCAAACAAGAAGAATGGTTTTATGTGTTGTCCATGCCCTATATGTGGGAATACGAAGTCTTACTCTGACCGGAAAATCCTTCACACCCACCTGCTTTACAAGGGTTTCATGCCACACTATAATGTTTGGACGAGGCACGGAGAAATAGGGGTTATGATGGAAGACGGCGAAGAAGAAGAGGACGATGACAACTATGTGTCCCCTGAATACGGTGATGCTGCAACGGGGGAAGCTGCTGAAGATCAAGAGGAACCAGACGATGTGCCCAATGATGCTGCAAGGGGGGAAGCTGCTGAAGATCAAGAGGAACCAGTGCCCGATGATGATGATCTCCGTCGGGTCATAGTCGATGCAAGGACGCAATGCGAAAGTCAAAAGGAGAAGCTGAAGTTCGATCGCATGTTAGAGGATCACAAAAAAGGGTTGTACCCCAATTGCGAAGATGGCAACACAAAGCTCGGTACCGTACTGGAATTGCTGCAGTGGAAGGCAGAGAATGCTGTGCCTGACAAAGGATTTGAGAAGCTATTGAAAATATTGAAGAAGAAGCTTCCAAAGGATAACGAATTGCCTGACAGTACATACGCAGCAAAGAAGGTCGTATGCACTCTAGGATTGGAGGTGCAGAAGATACATGCATGCCCTAATGACTGCATCCTCTACCGCGGTGCGTACAAGGATCTAAACGCATGCCCGGTATGCGGTGCATTGCGGTATAAGATCAGACGAGATGACCCTGGTGATGTTGACGGCGAGCCCCCCAGGAAGAGGGTTCCTGCGAAGGTGATGCGGTATGCTCCTATAATACCACGGTTGAAACGTCTGTTCAGAAACGAAGAGCATGCCAAGTTGATGTGATGGCACAGTGAGGACCGTAAGAAAGACGGGAAGTTGAGAGCACCCGCTGACGGGTCGCAGTGGAGAAAAATCGAGAGAAAGTACTGGGCTGAGTTTGCAGCTGACCCAAGGAACGTATGGTTTTGTTTAAGCGCGGATGGCATTAATCCTTTCGGGGAGCAGAGCAGAAATCACAGCACCTGGCCCGTGACTCTATGTATGTATAACCTTCCTCCTTGGATGTGCATGAAGCGGAAGTTCATTATGATGCCAGTTCTCATCCAAGGCCCTAAGCAACCCGGCAACGACATTGATGTGTACCTAAGGTCATTAGTTGAAGAACTTTTACAGCTGTGGAATGGAAACAGTGTACGTACGTGGGATGAGCACAAACAGGAGGAATTTAACCTGCGCGTGTTGCTGTTTGTAACCACCAATGATTGGCCCGCTCTCAGTAACCTTTCAGGACAGACAAACAAGGGATACCATGCATGCACGCACTGTTTAGATGACACTGAAAGTATATACCTGGACAAAAGCAGGAAGAATGTGTACCTGGGCCATCGTCGATTTCTTCCGACCAACCATCAATGTCGAAAGAAAGGCAAGCATTTCAAAGGCGAGGCAGATCACCGGAAGAAGCCCGCCATGCGTACCGGTGATCACGTACTTGCTATGGTCAATGATTTACACGTAATCTTTGGAAAGGGTCCCGGCGGACTAGCTGTTCCAAATGACGCTGAGGGACACGCACCCATGTGGAAGAAGAAATCTATATTTTGGGACCTACCCTACTGGAAAGAGCTAGAGGTCCGCTCTTCAATCGACGAGATGCACGTGACGAAGAACCTTTGCGTGAACCTGCTAGGCTTCTTGGGCGTGTATGGGAAGACAAAAGATACACCTGAGGCACGGGAGAACCTGCAACGTTTGCACGAAAAAGACGGCATGCCTCCGAAGCAGTATGAAGGTCCTGCCAGCTACGCTCTTACAAAAGAAGAGAAAGAAATCTTCTTCGAATGCCTGCTCAGTATGAAGGTCCCGACTGGCTTCTCATCGAATATAAAGGGAATAATAAATATGCCAGAGAAAAAATTCCAGAACCTAAAGTCTCATGACTGCCACGTGATTATGACGCAACTGCTTCCGGTTGCATTGGGGGGGCTTCTACCGGAAAACGTCCGATTAGCCATTGTGAAGCTATGTGCATTCCTCAATGCAATCTCTCAGAAGGTGATCGATCCAGAAATCATACCAAGGCTAAGGAGTGATGTGGCGCAATGTCTTGTCAGTTTCGAGCTGGTGTTCCCACCATCCTTCTTCAATATCATGACGCACGTCCTAGTTCATCTAGTCGACGAGATTGTCATTCTGGGGCCCGTATTTCTACACAATATGTTCCCCTTTGAGAGGTTCATGGGAGTCCTAAAGAAATATGTCCGTAACCGCGCTAGGCCAGAAGGAAGCATCTCCATGGGCCATCAAACAGAGGATGTCATTGGGTTTTGTGTTGACTTCATTCCTGGCCTTAAGAAGATAGGTCTCCCTAAATCGCGGTATGAGGGGAGACTGACTGGAAAAGGCACGCTTGGAGGGGGACTCAATAATATGCAGGGACGGATATTCTTGGTCTCAAGCACACTACACAGTTCTACAGAACTCTACCTTGGTGACCCCGTATGTCGATGAACACAAGAACAGTCTGCGCTCCAAACACCCGGAGCAGTGTGACAACTGGATTACATGTGAACGCATCAGGACTTTCAGCAGTTGGTTGGAAACACGTCTCAGAGGTGACACCACTGTTTGTGATGAGTTGTACACGTTGTCTAGGGGGCCATCTTCGACTGTATTGACTTACAAAGGATACGATATAAATGGGAATACATTTTACACGATCGCCCAAGATCAAAAGAGCACCAACCAAAACAGCGGTGTCCGCTTTGATGCAGCAACCGAGAGGGGAAAGGACACATATTATGGTTACATAATGGACATATGGGAACTTGACTACGGACATGATTTTAAGGTCCCTTTGTTTAAGTGCAAATGGGTCAATCCGTCAGGAGGCGGGGTACAGGTAGACCCACAGTACGGAATGACAACAGTGGATCTGAACAATCTTGGGTACACTGACGAACCGTTCGTCCTAGCCAATGATGTGGCACAGGTTATCTATGTGAAGGACATGTCTACCAGACCGAGGAAAAGAAAAGATAAGGAAGCGAATACATCATACGATGAGCCAAAGCGCCACATAGTTCTTTCAGGAAAAAGGGACATTGTGGGAGTGGAGGGCAAGACAGACATGTCTGAAGATTATGAAAAGTTTCATGAAATTCCTCCCTTCAAAGTCAAGGCTGACCCAAGCATCCTGATAAACGATGAAGATTATCCATGGTTACGGCGCAATAAGCAAATGACACAAGCGAAGAAATAGTGAAGACTTTCTCCCGCAACTATTATGATGATACCATGCCAACTTTGTAATAGACGAGTATGATACCATTGTCCGTTTTGTACAAGAAGTGCATCTAGTTTTTGCCGTAACCCTCTCAACTTTCTTGCACATGCTATGTGGATGAAATGATGATACCATGCCAACTTTCAACCTTTTCAGAGTTCATTTGAAATGCTTTTCAATTTTAGGGTCTTATAGCTCAAAATAATTAGTAAATGCATGAAAAATAACAGGCCAAAAATTAAAAATTATGCCACCTACTGGGCCACCACGGCCTGAATACGATTAGAAACCCATCCATGGGCCAGGATTCAGGCCCGCAGAAGGCCCAGTAGGCCCACAGGCATGTACAGAGAGGTTAGGCCCGTAAGCCTGCTTTAGAGAGGAGCTCGACAGCTCAGGCGCACCGCACCTTATAAACAGGTGCGGCTCTCTCTTAGCTAGCGAGGTGGGACTAAACTCACCACCACGCCGCTGTGCAAGGCCATTGGTCCCGGTTGGTGGCACGAACCGGGACCAATTCCACCCTTTGGTCCCTGTTGGTGCCATGAACTGGTACTAATGAGGCTGTGGCCCCACGAGCACCTTTAGTACCTGTTCGTGGCACGAACCGGTACTAGAGTTTCTTACTAAGCAGTTTTTTAGTCCCACCTCGCTAGCTGAGAGGCACTAGGAGCGGTTTATAAGCCCTGAGTGCAGAGACGATGAAGAAGAGGCGCAATGCTCACGTTGCTTAGCTTCAAGCCTTGAGGAATAAGGTAGACTGCATCGAGCTATGTGCAGTGCAGTCTACACTATTCCTAAAGGCTTGAAGCAAATCAACGAGCGTTGCGCCTCTTTTTTATTTTTAATAACTTATTACAACTCCGGACTTCTTGTGTTTCGACAAAATAAAATAAACTTTAATAAAATTTATGAAACTAAAATTAACAAAGTATTTTCAGTTCAAAACATTATAAGAAACCTCTATTATTATTGAAACTAAAATCATATAAAATTGATGCAACTAAAATTATCGAAGTATTTTCTGTTCGAAATCATTAAAAGCAAAAAGAATTTTCATAAAGAACTTTTTTTGATAGAAACTTTAAAAGCAAAAAGAATTATCATAAAGTAAAATAAATAAGTAATTAGAAACAAAATAAAGTAAAGTAAATAAGTTTTTTGTTGTAAGTAGAAACAAAACAAAATAAATATAGCAAAAAAGAAAACAAAAAAACTAAATACAGCAAAAAGAATTTTCATAAAGAACTAATGGCGCCAATAGAAAGTTTATATTTTTTCTAAAACTAATGGCACTAACAGACAGTTTATAATTTTGCTGACCTAAAAGCAAAAAAAATTAAAAAATAATGGCACTAACAGGAAGTTTATAAATTTTCTGACATAAAATCACAAAGAACTAAAAAATAAAGCAAAAAACTAAAGAAAATAAATAATGCAAAAAACAGAACCAAAAAACTGGAAAACAAATTAAAAAAACTGCCACCTATTGGGCCACCACGGCCTGAATACGACTAGAAACCCAACCTGGGCCAGGATTCAGGCCCGCAGAAGGCCCAATAGGCCCACAGACAGCACAGTGTGACATTAGGCCCGTAAGCCTGCATTTGAGAGGAGCTCGAGAGGGCAGCCGCACTGGGGCTTATAAACCACTCCGAGCCCCTCTCAACTAGCGAGGTGGGACTAAACTTTTGGCCGCGGGCAGCGCAAAGCCTTTGGTCCCGGTTGGTGGCACCAACCGGGAC
>NC_057814.1:635290506-635291865 GCF_018294505.1 Triticum aestivum
GGGACCAAAGGCCGCCGCTTCCCGCCCTTTGGGCTGCTGAAAAGGGACCTTTGGTCCCGGTTGGTGGCACCAACCGGGACTAAAGGGTGGCATTGGTCCCGGTTGGTGCCATGAACCGGGACCAATGCCCTTGCTATATAACCAGGACTTGTGAAAATTTCACATCTCCGTCGCCTCCCTCGCCAGTTGCCCCCGCCGCCAGGCTGCCCAAATCGCTCGCGCGCTCCTCGTCGCCGTCTACGCCGCCGCCAACGCCGTCGCCTCCCCGAGCCCGCGCCGTCCTCGTCGCCGGCATCCCTCATCCCACCGTCCTCGTCGTCCCCGTCGCCGCGTGCCTCCCCGAGCCCACCCCTCCACGTCCCTGTCGCCGCCTGTCGTCCCGAGACCGCCGTCCCCGTCACCGCGTGCCACCCCGAGCCCGCCGTCCTCGTCGCCGGACTCCTTCCATCGCCGCCCCCCTCGAAGTGAGCCCCCCCTTTCCCATGGCCCCGATCGAGCGCCGCTCTTGCGCCCGAGTGCCCCTTGCTCTCTGCCGCCCCTGCTCCATGGTCGCCGCCGGCCCCAACGCATTGAAGAGCAGAAGGAGAGGAGAAGGAGAGGAGAGGAGAAGGAGTGGAGCAGCAGCAAGACGCCGTCCAATTTTCTGAAATTTTTGAATTTTTTTACAGATATGAACAGTGCATATAGAGGGTGTTTGATCAAATGCTAGATGGCTTTGGGCATTTTTAGAATTTATGATATTTTTTGTGGTGAGGTACTGATGCAAGACAAAGGTGACGGCAAAATTTCAGAATTTTTGGATTGGTTTAGAATAGGTTTTCAGCAAGGAATTTGAATCTGGTTCAAATTTCATTTGAATGGAATTTGAAAATTTTGAACTATGGATCAGAAGGTTTTTGGTGAAATGGAGTGTGGGTACTGTCATGAAGTTGGAGTAATTTTTGTTGTTGTAAAAGATTAGGAAAATTTAGAATGTGCTAAATATGTCAAAAAATGTTTTTTTTGTTCATATACAGAAAGTTTTTATATATGACTATGGATATATGAGCGATGATGATCCATGGATGTATGCATTGATATATATGGGAAACGATGTTCATAGAATATTTACCAAGTATATATGTATTTTTGTTCATAGCATTTTTTTTCCATTTATATATGTATGTGGCTATAGATGGATATATATGAGAAATGATGATCCATGGAAAAGTTTTATATATGCAAAAGTTACATTTTTAGAAAAGTTTTATATATCTAGCTAGGAAAGGAAGAAGAAGAAAAAGAAGGAGAGGAAAAAGGAAAATAAGAAGAGGAAGAAAGGAGAAGAAGAGGAGAGGAAGAAGAGGAGAAATAAATAAG
>NC_057814.1:635292322-635330189 GCF_018294505.1 Triticum aestivum
TCTTCGATCTTCTCCTCTATTCCTTTTCTTCTCCTCCTCTTTTTATTTCTTCTTCGTTTTCTTATGTTTTATCGGGTCTGTCGTCGTCGATATACCCCTCTCCCGATAACTTCAACACGAGGGGGGGTCGATATACCCCCTCCCCGCCGATAATATTATTTTCCCATGTACGTATGTCGTCATTGTCGATATAACCCCCTCCCGATAACTTCAACACGTGGGGGGGGGTCGATATACCCCCTCCCCGATAACATTATTTTCCCATGTATGTATGTCGTCGTTCTCGATATATATAACTCCCTCCCAGATAACTTCGACATGATGGACGGTCGATATTTATACCCCCTCTCGACCGTGATAACTTATACCACGGGAGCACCCCCCCGGCCCTCTCGCTCGACCAAAACTCTCGAGGACACCCAAACCCTAGAAAAAACGATGTCGGTCTCCTACCCCCTCCCGCCGCGCCCCTACCCTTGAAGCGTTGCCTAGGCCACCCCAAACCCGGAATAAGCTAGGTCTACGTTTGCACTAATATATCCACCTGCTGTCATGTTTGTGTAATAATTGCCATGTTGTAATATTTGCAGAAACAATGGAGCACGGACGAGATGAGCAAGCAGAAGAGGTGTTGGGGGACATAATCTTAGCCGGAGGTGATATCTTGTCGTATCTTAACGACAATGATGGTCTGGAAGAACAGGGTGAAGAAGCAGGCTACGGTGATCCAAGACTGGAGGAGGAAAGACATGATTATGATGGCTCCGGTAACCCAATGCTGGTGCAAGAAGGAGCCCGTGGTGACGGCTCCGGTGACCGAACAGAGTCCGGCCAGGTAAATATATTAGTTAAGCCTGTGCTGACTAGCTAATTGATGCATTCATTGTTTTGGTATGTACACATATTAATTAACACTCGTCTTTCTTCTTTTTTCTAGCCCTCCGGATCGAGCACAACTTCGGTAAAGAGACGAGGCCCAAAGAGAAAGTTGCGCTCGGATGAAAGGTTTGAGATCACAGCAATCGCGCGCGACGGCCAACCGATTGAACCCCTCCGGACAAAGGATGCATTTGCTGCTCAGTGCGGGGTTCTAGTTAGGGACAAGATCCCGATCAGCATCCACCAATGGTATAAGCCTAAGAAGGAAGACCCTGAGGTGTCTTATGTCAATGATATGGAGAAAGATGATCTTTGGACTGAGCTGAAGGCAAATTTCACCGTACCGCCAGAGGAGGATCCGGAGAAGCCAGTTATAGAGCAATTAATCAAGTCTCATGCTCTTAAGAAGATGGCAGACCTATTCAGGAGGTGGAAGAATGAGCTGAAAACGTTTGTCGACAAAGAAGAGACACCAGAATTCATCGGCCGGTATGAGAAGATCAGAGATCACTGGCCCGCATTTGTGGCCCACAAGACATCGGAAAAGAGTAAGAAGATCTCAATGACAAACAAGAAGAATGCTGCGAAGAAGAAGCTTCACCATCGCACAGGGTCAGGTGGCTACCTCAAAGCCCGACCTAAGTGGGCCAAGGCTGAGAATGATCTGCTCGAAAAAGGGATCGAACCATAGACAATGAACTAGACAGACCGTTGCCGGACTTGGTTCTTCGGGGCTGGCGGAACCTTGGACCCTGTATCAGGGAGGTGCGTTTGGACGAACGAGCTTTTGAGAATACCAGTCAAGAAGATTCAGCAATATATCGATAGAGCGCAGGAAGGGACGTTCGTTCCAGACAGAGAGAACGACGAGCTCACAATGGCCCTCGGGAATCCTGAGCACCCTGGACGGACACGAGGCACGCCAGGCTCCGTTCCGTGGAAGGCTAGTTTTCCGGACGCGGGCGGTTACAAAAGCCAGGAGAGGAGGAAAAAAGTGGAGCAGATCCAAATTCAGAAGCTGCACGAAAGGGTTCAAGCGCTAGAGGAACGAGACGGCAACCGACATGCCGAAACTGCCCCCATCTCAGCGGAGAAGCAGCGTGGCTTCCACCGAGCTGCTTCAGCTGGAGCATGCGGCTCCTACTACCTACCCCGTGGATGCTATCACGGAGTCTCAACATTGCCACCTTATGGCGGAATGGCAGAACTTCAAAGTCAAGGCGGCTGTTGGCTCTGTTTTACCTCCTGAACCCGGCGCAACCTACCACTGCCGGCCGATTCTAGAAGGATGTTCTAGGGTGATGGTGGATGAAATAACGGAGGGATTTGAGGAGCTCCAGCTTGACCACCCTACCGGTGAAGGGGAGACTCGGCTGGGTTCTGCTCTGAAGACTCCATGCCTATGGCGGAAGGAGCTCATCAAGCTTCCGAACTGGACGGCTCCGGCGAGTAAGGGCACTCCGGCGAGTGATCAGGGCACTCAGCCTCCTTCTCCGGCGCGTGGCGGCACTCCGCCTCCTTCTCCGCCAGCGCCGGCGCGCCAGAGCAGCCAGCCTCCTCCTTCTCCGCCTTGTCAGCAAGGGCGGAAGAGACCCGCCGCCGCTGCGGCTGCTCCGGCGCGTCGTAGTCCTTCTCCTCCGCCTCGTAAGCAAGGAAAGAAGACAGCCGCAGCCGCTCCGTCTGCTCTGCCGGTGTCTAGCAGTACAGCTGCCAGAGGCGGGAGGCAATACAGATTCAGTCCTTCTCTAAAGACTCCAGAGAAGTTACCATACGAGAGGACCGAGGAAGAAACCAGGAAGATCGTGCGAGCCGAAGTGACAAACTTCTTTGAAGGGGTGAAAGCAAAGAAACATCCACCTCCGGAGGAGAAGGTAGATCCGGTGAAAGCAAAGCGCACTCTGGCTGCCCTGACAAAACCACCAAAGTCTCCGCCGAGAGGCAACTATGAGCGCATTCTTGCAGAGGCATATGCCGAAGCGGAGCGGTCAGGAAGTACTGTCAGTGATAAAAGGTTAAAAGAACGACGAGCTGGGAAAAAAATTGCCCAGCTCGGCGAACAAGCGAACCAATCGTGCCCCCCGCTCAAGCTCAAGGTGTCAAAAGACATCGTCGCTAATGATCCGAGTATGGTGCCCGGTTATAGCAATCTTGGAGATTACCTGCCCGACGATGTACATTATGAAATCATGGAGGTGGACGAACACGAATACCATTACGGGAAGCCTCTCGTCAAAGATGAAAGATCTCTAAGCACGATGATGCGAAGACTACATGATTGGTACATGAAAACCTGCAGAGAGTCTGATGAGATGGATACTTTGACGCTGAGAGTTAAACCGGAGCATGACCTCGTTGGAATTGATCTGCTGAATGTTCCATTTGAGGATTTCTTCCAGTTTTACAATCAAAAGGCCCTCGATAAAACAACGATCACTTGCTACTGTCTTTAAGTAGTACTACTTCTGTCATTAAGTCTCTCTATATAGGTCAGCTCTTTCATTACATGTATTTATACTTATCCTCACTATATTATGCAGATTGAAGATCGCCGAATTGAAGAAAAGACAAATCGGTGATATTGGGTTCATTAACACAAATCTCATAGATGCATATACGGTTGAAAAACATCCCAAAGAAGCCGAGGCCAACTTGCTACAATCGTTGGTATTAAATCAAAACAAAGATATAATACTCTTTCCTTACAACTTCAAGTGAGTGTTACTGTCTTGTGCATATTCGGTTTCCCTTATTAGTCTAGGTTATGGTAATGTAATTGATGACTTATGCATGCACGCGCACCTTCCACTATATTCTCCTAGAGATTAAGCTTGAGGAGGGAGTAGTAACCGTCTTAGACTCGAGACGAAAAGATCCCCAGGACTATGCGAACATGACTCAAATGCTCGAGAAGTAAGTTAAATCGATCATTATCCACCATATCAGCAACTTTTTTCATTTCCTAATATCAAGTAATTGTTTTCTTTGTCTGGCAGGGTTTGGAGAAAATTCACCTCAAAAGCTCCGGGACTGCCGAAGAAGCTGCAATTTAATCACCCGAAAGTAAGTACTATAGTAGCATGTTCCGCGCATCTCCTAGTGATTCAAGCGCTAGTTTCATCAATACCATTTAGCATGCTTGCTTATTAGTTTGATTGACCTCTATTTCTTGTAAAGTGGTTGTGGCAGGAATCCGGGAATAATTACTGTGGATACTACGTCTGCGAGCCCATCCGCTACACGACCTGTGAGCGGGGCTACACTGAAGAACAATATGAAGTGCGTAAGCAATAATATTCACAATTTTATTGTATTATCATCATTTGTGTTGAGTTTCATTTATTCATATATATATGTATTGACCCCCTTCTTCAAATTAGATGTTTCGGAAGCGGGATGAACTCCTAGCACCAGATCGTATGCGAGGAATTCAAGAGGAATTGGCGGCATTCTTCCTTGACCACGTGATCGCTGAAAACGGAGAATACTATGTGGACCCTGTGTTCCTACAATTTAATTAGGAGATTGTATTATAAGAGATAATCATTGTATATATGTAGCCGGTAGTGTCGGATAGATATACGAGAACTTGTTGTTCGACCAATATCTCAGAGAAGGAGAGGTTGGTCGATATCACTTCTCTCTGTATGCATATGTTCATGACGATCTTCTGTTTCCTTCATTTGATTACTAGCTAGCGTGTCTACTCCTCTCCATACGCATATAGTACGTAGCATCGACCAAGCACGGAGATAAGAGAGGACACTTCTCTCTATTAATTAGCTAGCTAACACAATATATGAAACACCTAAATTAACCCCCCAAAACCCCTAAACCACCCCCTTTCAAAAAAAAAACGAAAACCTCAGCTCCTGCCAGCTGCTGATGCGTGGATGCCTATTGGTCCCGGTTGGTGACACCAACCGGGACAAAAGGCCTTGCCTATTGGTCCCGGTTGGTGGCACCAACCGGGACCAAAGGCCCTCCTGCCTGGGCTCCCCGCACCGGCCACGTGGACGGCCTTTAGTCCCGGTTCGTGTAAGAACCGGGACTAAAGGGCTAGGGCATTAGTAACGACCCTTTAGTCCCGGTTCCAGAACCGGGACTAAATGCCCTTATGAACCGGGGTAAAAGCCCCTTTTCCTACTAGTGATGTATCCCTTCTTATTCTTTTAATTCATTCACACCATCCGCTTATGAACCCTTTATTTCTTATTGTAGCATAGGCAATGGTACTAGAACAATTGGTAATCCATCCAGAAGAAAAAGGATGAGAATTGATCATGACTCAACACAAGTCACCACAGATAACACAAACCCTTGGAACAAGGAAGAATTTTCCAGCAGGTTACAAGAGATAATTAGTCAGTTGCAAGGCATCCAAGGGGGTTTGAGAGGGATTCTCGAGATACTTGGCTTAGACTCTGCTGCAACTTTAAGTAACTCTCGGAGTACAACGCATGATCCATGCCGAAGAACATCAAGTCTTGTTCAAAGAAAAATATATGGGAGAGCGGCAGAGAAGAAAATCATCATTAATTTGATAAGAGAACACAAATCAGCTGCCAGTGTCACTGTTTTGCCTATTGTAGGCATTGGAGGAGTTGGGCACACAACTCTCGCTCAACTTGTGTACAATGATCCAGCAGTGGAAAATCAATTTGATCTCAGGATATGGATTTGGGTATCTAATATGTTTGATGAAGTGAGACTCACAAGGGAGATGTTAGATTTTGTGTCTCGGGAGACACATCAAGGGCTTTGCAGCTTTGCCTAGCTTCAGGAGGTCTTGAAGAGTAATATCAAATTAAAGAGGGTCCTACTGGTTTTAGATGATGTCTGGGATGATAGAAATGATAGCCGATGGGACCAGCTATTGGCTCCTTTTACATCTGATGGTGCAAACAACAATTTGATACTCATGACAACTAGAAAACCATCTTTTGCAAAAAGAA
Organism: Triticum aestivum; assembly: GCF_018294505.1. Taxonomy (NCBI): domain Eukaryota; kingdom Viridiplantae; phylum Streptophyta; class Magnoliopsida; order Poales; family Poaceae; genus Triticum; species Triticum aestivum. Next base: position 635,298,154 of record NC_057814.1, read on the forward strand.
GAGGAACAACTGAACCAATTAAATTAAGTGCATTGGGAAAAGATGATTTCTGTTTACTGTTTAAAGTATGTGCATTTGGTGATGAGAACTACAAAGAGGAAGAAAGTCTAAGTTATATCGGAGAACAAATAGTACAAAAGCTAAAAGGAAACCCATTAGCGGCACAGACTGCGGGATCAATATTAAGAGAGCATCTTAGCATTGAACATTGGACTAGAAATCTGAGGAATGAATATTGGAAATCCATGCAGCTCACTAGCGGCATCATGCCTGATTTGAAGCTTTTCTACGACAGGATGCCCTTCCATTTACAACAATGCTTCTCCTATTGTTCTATATACCCGTACAATTATTAGTTCCCCGCCGAGGGGTTAATTCATATGTGGATTTCACAGGGATTTGTGAAGCGTGATCATTCAACTGGGAGTTTGGAGGACATAGGGCGGTCCTATCTAACTGACTTGGTAAACCTGGGTTTCTTTGAACAGGTTGAAGAAATTGAAGAAGTCATCTCTTTGGGTACACAAAAATCCTATGCAATTAATGGTCTTATGCATGATTTTGCGAGGGTTGTTTCAAGAACAGAGTGTGCAACAATAGATGGTATATATTGCAATGAAATATTTCCAACTGTACACCATTTGTCAATACTAACTGATTATGTATATCGTATGGATGACTAGACCGACAACATATCTCGTAGTGAGAAGTTTGAAGAAAAAATACGAATTGCATTTACATTAGTGAAAAACTTGAGGACATTGGTTTTAATTGGGCAGTATGACTCTTTCTTCTTCAAAGTCTTCAAAGAACTATTCCAAAAGGAACATCATTTGCGAGTGCTTCATTTGTCTGCAACATCTGTTGATTCTCACTCCTTCATGTGTAGTTGGGTAAATCATACACATCTCCGATATCTAAAACTTGAGGGCGTTCATGTTGAGCTGGGTTCACCGTCTCAAGTTAAGAGCAAATTTTCCCATCGAATATTACATGGTTGGCTTACCGCTTTGCAGATAATTCATCTAGAGAATTGTGGGCAGGGCTGGATACTTCCATGTCTAGAAAGGTTTCCATTTCTTACAAGGTTGAAGTTGAGCAACATGTGGGAAGTAAGAGAACTATCAGTTCGGTCATTGGAGGAGCTAGTTTTAGTTGAGATGCTAGAGTTGGAGAATTGTGTCTGCACTTCTCCGGGAGATATGAACTCTAGGTTAAGGGTACTGGAGATCCGAGGTTGCCCTGCACTTGAGATGTTTAATTAGCTTGAGAAACATCATAACTTCAAAATGGGGAATAATGCATGGTTGGCCAGTCTTATGAAATTCGTAATCTGCAATTGTCCTCACTTGCAAGTATTGGCTCCTCTTCGTCCGTCAGCCACATTTTCCGAGCTTTTAATCAGCAGAGTTTCAACGTTTCTGACTATGAAATTAGGCCAAACAGTCTTTTGGGTGAGTCTTCTAGTGTCATGAGACTGGATAACAAAATCTTGGCATTCCATAATCTGAGGGACCTCAAACACTTGGAAATAAAAGGCTGCCAGAATCTGTGTCTATTCCACTAATAAGTTTTTCTCATCTGGTATTTCTAGAGAGTTTGAGCATAAAAATCTGCATAAAACTCTTCTCTTCAGACATTCTGTTACCGCACACACATGAAGACGTGATAGCTGCAGATCATAATGCCTTTCCATACCTTGAAAGTCTCAGTATTGGTTCATGTGGAATAATGGGGAAATGGCTATCTATGATGCTTCAACATGCGCTGGCCATGAAGGAATTGGTGATAAAGGACTGTCCAAAGTTGACAAAGTTGACAGATTGAGGCTTCATCATCAGGATATCAAAATGATTTGTCGCCAAGCTCGGCTCAAGACGGATTGTGGTGCGTTCCATTAAACGTCACCTCCTCTCTCAAAAAGATAACGGAAAGTTTCTGTGGAGGCCGAGCTCCACGGGTCCTACTATCCTGCCCGTCCGTGTTTCGTTGAGATCTGTGCATCTGCAGTATCACGTGGCCATACTCTGACCTTGCCAGCGTCATTAGCTCTCTGGCTAACTTGGCAACTAGACAGCTATTGTAGCCGCATGTGAAGGTAGAGAGAGAGAGGAGGACGAACATGGCAGACATTTCTTTCTGTCCATGCATGTCTTTTCTTTACTCAGATTCTGCATGCATGCTCTCTGTCATAGTCTCTCCCACTTGTAGACAAAAGAACCTTTCTTTTAACAGTCCGTGTGAGAGAGAGGAGAAATTGCACGAGATAGAGGCTGTGAGAAAGAAAAAGATTGTTTCCCATGAGATAGAGCGACGACATTCTTGGGAGGAGAGAGACCGTGATGGGAGAGAGAAGCTGTGATTGTAAATTAAGAGAGAGGAGAAAGGTAACCAACTTTTGCATGCAACGTTGAGAATCTTTTTGCATGATGACCCCACTTGTCATGGTGAAGCGGGTCTCCACTCATTGCCGTGCTGCAGTAAAGAAACTGGTGCATGCAACAGTGGTTATCACGGGCCTCACCCTGTCGCTGGTGGACAAAAACATCCATCGGGTCTCGTGTGAGAAGTCAGAAACAAAGGCACATCATGTCATAAACAGTAGCCTTATTAAGCAGTGTCGGGCTGGTGCAGCTGCTAATTTTGGAATCATTGCACACATCCACATGAACCGGCCCTAGATTGGACGGCTATGATATGGGGTACCGTGTAGCCCGTGCTACAAAAAACCTCTCTTAAAAGATAACTATTCTTGATTGCCCTAGTTTAATATTTGATGGGAGCAGGAAAGGCTTCGCTGGATTTACTTTCCTTCAGTATCTAAACATTTGGGGATGCCGCGAGCTGTTCTCATCTGTGGTTCATGAAAGATTGTTCCTTCCGCAATCGCTTGAAGAAATTGCAATTAATGGGTATTCCCAGGAAGCCATGCAGCCCTGCTTTGTGAATAATCATACTTGCCTAAAAAAATAGCAGTATGCTATAGCCAAAGTTTGAATTCTCTAATGTTGCACTCCTGCACGTCTTTGGAAGATTTGACAATTAGACCATGCAGATCGCTCACCACATTACACGGCATGGAATCGCTTGGAACCCTCAGGTCTTTAACATTATGTGAGAACTCAAGTTTGGAACTTCTACAGCTGGAATCCTTTATGCTGCTGGAAGATCTTCATATTGTACAGTGTACTTCGCTCGTCACACTAGTGGGCTTTGCGGTCCCTTGTCAACCTTAGGCATCTCGAAGTACTGAGATTACCTACCTCGTCACTTACAACGGCTGGAGAGAGTTATGAGCTAATAGATGGAGCTTTCCCTAGACTGGAAAGTCTTCATATCCATGACTTGTCTCACCTTACCACGTCACTGTGCAAAGGCCTCACCAGCCTCCAACGACTACAACTATATCGTTTGGAAGAGGCGAGACTAACAGATGATCAAGAGATAGCGCTTCTGCTCCACAGGTCCCTGCAACTTGTCCAATTTTTCAATTGTGAGCACCTCGTAGATCTTCCGGCGGGGCTGCGCAGCCTTACTTCCCTGAACATGTTGTGGACGGGAGCATGTGATCGCATCTCAGAGCTGCCAAAGGAGGGCTTCCCACCTTCGCTGGAGAAACTAGTTATATGGTATTGTCAGCACCTCGTAGATCTTCGTGCGGGGTTGCACAGCCCTCCTTCCCTCAAGACGTTGAAGATCGGATGGTGTCCAGGCATCTCAGAGCTGCCGAAGGAGGGCCTCCCACCATCGCTGGAAGAGCTAGAGATCAACGATTGCAGCAGCAAGCTGTCAGAACAGTGCAGATTGCTAGCAACAAGCAAGCTAAAGGTCAAAATTGATGAGCAGTGTGTGAACTGATTACCTGGTGTCATTCTAAGGTATACTTCTAAGTTGTACCATTTTTTTTTAAACCTCCGCCCTCTGCATCAATCGATGCATACATCCATCTTTATTAATTATTCTACAAAGGACAGACAAGAACATACATCAATCCATCCCAAGTCATCACTCACACCTACAGACTCGATAATATGGAGTGCTCTAACTCCTCATATCTAAAACCGGTGTCATCGCCAATCCATCCACATAACGTATCGGAACCAACATCCAGTGCAGCCTACCTAAAGCGCACACCACATGCACACGTTTTAGGAGCCGCCATCATCATCGGACCAATGATCCATCTTCAGAAGAGAGATCCGCATCATCCTTGCAAATGCGGACATCCGTTGACGCCACCACGGCACCACCGCCCTGTACTCGTCCGTACGTCCAGACACGAAAACTCTGGAAGATCTGTAGTGCGTACCACCTGCCAACCAGGCATGACTCAGCATAGCACCTGTCGGCCAGGCATGACTTGAGAGCTCCACCGAAGCTCCGTGCAAGACGAAGCCGCTCCACCTCCTGCCTCTGTCTTCCAGCGCTGCTCCATAAATGATGCTCCCAAGAGAGAAAACACCGTAGTACCGCCATCGTCCGATCTGGAGGACCAGATCCTAGGGTTTCCCCCGAAGCAGCACGAGTGGGTCGACAATAGTTACACGACGATGCCTTCATCAAGGTATAACGGCGCAAAACGCCGCCATTGCCCGCGAACAGCTCGGTTTTCACTGGCAACTATGTCTCCCCGACTCGTAGCTGGGACTAGATGATGAATCTCGAGATCCGACCACGCAGCCGCAGGCCAACCACCTCTGGCGGAAGAGATGATCACTGGAGGTTCCGCCGACGCTACCACCAAGCCCTCCATGCCGCCGCCGATCCAAAGGCTGATGGCGCTCCGCCACCGCCCGAACAGGGCTTGCCGCCGCGCCCGCAGCCCACACCGCCGCCGCCGCCGCTGCGCCGTAGCCATCGCCGTCGTGCCGATCGGATCAGGCGCGCCTCCATACGAATAGGGGCCTGCACAACCCCAGAGACGCGGGAGAGAGGTGATGTCCTCCGCCACCGCCGTCCGTACCATATACCATGCATGTTCCTTTTCGAGTTAACAGACTAATTGTTCAATTATAAACTGTACTGGAGTTAGTGCCCAGGCTACATATATACTTCTATGTCAGATGTACTCCCCTAGCTATTCAATGACGCATGCATTGGCTTCCCGGTGGTTGCACATCTTGTTTTTCACAAATCATAAGATTAACAATTGGTGCGGAGGAGCAGTTCATCTTCTGCTATGTTCATCTCCGAGTAGTTTTGGATGATAAGAGTTTTGTATTTTACTTCCTGTATGGTGTAGGCAACACACCTTCTTTTCTCCATTTTTGTTGGTTTAAATCAAGAATGTTTGCTTAGCCTTCTTTCTGAATATACGTGAATGCTAATTAAAAATACGTTTTGTGCAACATTGGAACAGGTTGATTATTTGCTCACAGTACATGCTACACCCAACCGCTGACTACATCTTGTGCAGATTTGATTGGTAATGTTTCACTGTCAACTTCACAGTTTCGGTTCCAGTTTAGCAGGCTCATCCATTGACCAGATGACTCGAAGTAGACCGAGCAATTATATCCATGATGATGACTTCAGTTAACTTGTTCATCATTTTCTGCGTCTTACATTTGTTACTCTGTTTGTGCAGAAGGATTCACATCCGACAGTGAATTATTACAAGTGAAGTTGGTTGGTATTCAGAAGTAACCACTTAGAGCATCTCCAGCCGTTTGGGGCGCCTAAAATCGCCGTCTGGGGACGAGCCGGTGTAAAAAAACGGCCTGGGGGCGAGTTGCCCCCTAGTCGCCGGCCCCAGGGCCGTCCCCAGGCGCGTCTAATTTTTTCAAAAAAATAGTTCAGCGAAGTTCGGTTAAACACGACTAAATTTCGGCAAATTTGGCATATATTACATGTTCGCGAGGCGTTTACATAGCAAATAAAACTTAAAAAAGAATTCGCTAAACGCGGAGTAGTCGCCGTCGTCGCCGCCGTCCTCGCCGCCGTCGTCGGCGGCAACCTTCTCCTCCTTGACGCGGCCGTTCCTGCTGCACCCCTGCCCGGCGCCGCCATGGTGGACAGGTGCCGGCGACGGCGGCGCGTCGTCGTCGCTGTCGTCGAGGACGACGACTCCTCCTTCTTCGCGGCCCCGGCGGCGCTGCTCGAAGCGCCGCAGTGCGGCGACCTGGCACTCCCTCTCCATCCTGAGGAAGTCCTTGCGCGCCCATTTCAGGGCCGCATCGTCGTCGAGCGCCACCTCGCCGGGCTCCGTTTTCACGGCGGGGAGCCCCGGCTCCGTTTTCACCAGCGAGGAGGAGCGCGGAGGAGCCGACGAGGGGGCGCGCCGGCCGCCTTCGTTGATGACGATGCCGGCGCTGCGAGTGCGCCGGCCGAGCGGCGTCTCTGCCGCGGGCTCGGTCTTGACGCCGAGCAGCGCCGGAGAGCCGGAGGAGTGGGAAAAAGATCGCGACGAGGAGGAGGAAGACGATGAAGAGACGAACCTCCTGGGCAGCCATTGCCCGGCGCGTCGGCGGCGGGCCGAGGCCTGGGCCGCCGGGGGAGGGTATGTCAATGGCGGCTCGTTGCCTCCCTTAAGGTGCGCCAACACGCCGTCGAGCGTGCGGCCGTGGACGCCCCACCACACGCGGCGACCCTCACTGTTCTTCATGCCACCCACCACCGGCGCCCGTTGGTGGACGCCAGGCTCTGCTCCTGGCGGCGCTTGAAGTACGCCGCCCATGCCGAGTGGTTGTCGGCGGCGTAAGCTCGACCTCGTCGGCGAAGTAGGCGGTCCGCGCCGCCGCGTCGGGCAACGGCGGAACGGGCACTCCCCCGTTGCTGAGCCGCCACCCCGACGGCCCGGCGCGCATGTCCGGCGGCGCCGAGATGTTGGCCGCGAACAGGAGTCACGACTCCTGTTCGCGGAGCGAGCGGCGGCCGAAGCCGTTGGCCGTCGCCTCGTCGCCGGGGAAGCGTTCGGCCATTGGAATGATGCAGAGCCTGCACCCTGTCTTGAAAATCCACATGCATAAGTAAATATATATTGAAGATTATTGGGCTTTGCTGATTTATGGATAGAAGCAGACGATACTGAGGCTCCCCTAGTATGGCTACAATTTTTTGAGCAATTTACTGTTCTAATTAACCCATCGCATATGACAGCAAATAGCACCAGGGAATGAATAACACAGAAACATCATCGACCATGAATGCCTGGAGCGAAACTGAAGAGTGATTGCTTCCTCAAATCCAGGAGCAGTTGCAGTTTCACGCGATGAAATAGCTGAACAGCCAGACGGCAATTGAGTTAGCCAGCATCGGCGTGCGCTCCGGGAGGAGCTCTACCGCACGGCGCTGGTCTGCGCCCGGTCGCCCGCCTGTTCGACCGGTTCCCCTCGTCCTCTCCATGGACCGCATCGTAATCGAGTTCCCTCGTCCTCTCGGCTGGATAGAGCCATCGCCCCTGCTTTCTACTCTATCTCCAAATCGATCCTGTTGACCTTTCTTGCCTTTTTTTTCGGGAGGTTGCCATCTCTGGTGTGTGTACCTACCGAAGCGCACGGGCCCAATTAACCAGAGGCCACCGTTTCGGCTGGTGGAGCAGCAGCCCAATGGACAGCTGCAGGGGACCACTATTTACCACACACAGGCAGATGGCTTTACACAGATATCTGACGGTCAAAAACATTCAGATCGCGGAAACGGGCGGCCAAAAATGCAAATCGCTGTGAGGGCTGGCTGTAGTCTCGGTTTTACTGTTCACGGTCTTGGTCAGATTGTGAACATGTCATTAAGTAATGATGTTTCACTTACTAGCATCCTTTAGAGTTTCAGTTCCACATGAACAATAACAGTAACGGAATTATCTTTCACTTACTAGCCCAGTTCTGCATCGACCATGCATCTCAAAGGTCAGTCGGTGGTTCATTCATTTCTTCTGCTTTCTTTTCGTTTCTACTAGGCTAAAATCCATATTAAAGCTCAAGTATGCCCAGTGGGGCATGATGGATGGTTCAGGTATTTGGCATTGACTTGTTTCATGCGTATCAGGTGCATTTTTTTTGGGGGCTGATCTTTGAGATGGCGTATCAATGTGAAGCCCTCAAAAAAAACCTACTCGATGTGAACCGTCAGTCAGGCGTATCAATGTCGAAGAAGGTTTATGTCGTGGCTTCACATCGAGTAGGTTTTTTTTGGGGAGAATTTTTTTTGAACTCTTTTTTTAGCGAATTCACATCGAGTAGGTGCAACGAAATGTATGGGACTCGGCCAGGCTTGTATGCTACCGGAAGAAAAGAAAACTGAGAACAAATGGGCTTCACAGTGCTACCGGAAGCTCGGCCGGGCCGATCAATTTCACGAGAATCTCAGACCCACCACTACACTTTTTTTTTTGAGAAAAAAACCACTACATGTTGTGGCTCTCGGTCCGTCGGCCTCCCACGCCGGTGACCTCCACATCGGCTAACTCGCTGGTTCAAGTCCTGACTCCGCTGCTCGCCGTTCCTCCGTCGGCAACGCGCCTACGTCCCCCGCCTGGCTTTGTAGGCGGCGGTCATGACACGGACGGCTAGTGACCGGAGCAGCTCGCCGGTGCTCCAGCGACCAAGCCCCCGTTTGAGTTCCCATGCTCTCGCTGATGCTCCGTGGGGCAGGGCTCGCCTTTGTCCTCTCCGACTCCGGCCGACCACGACCAGCGGCCCCATTTGTTAGATCCAGCTGAGCCCCCTACCCCTACCTACATTTACTACCATCCATCTGTTAGTTCTGTTGATAATAGTCATGATACTCGAATGCATCAGGCCTCAGCGGACACTTTCTTCTTGGTCCCCTAGATCTATCAAACCAACAGGCCTAGCAAACAAGTAAACTGAACTCGATCCCATTAATCGCGCCGCACAAACCACCAGCTAACCCCACCGGCGCTTTAGGATTAGGCGACGGAGATGCCGGTTTGCACGCCCTACTCCATGGTTAAACAAAAAATACAGATGTGGTTAAGCATGGCATGTTAAAAGCAGAATTCACTAGTAGAAAACATGGCTTTCGTCCAAACTCAATATTTGTTCACCAGATCTACCTACCAGATGACATAACTTGTGTTGACACCAAGCAAGGTCTCGACATTCATATGGATCCAAGACCATCATTTTCGGCTTAGGAATCCATCGCCGCCCACTACCACATTCACATGGACTTGAAGGCTTGCTTGACGCTAACCTTCTGATAGTGATCTTGAAAGAATATGGACTAGCTTCATGGCTAACAACGAAACTGGTTACTTAGGGCCTGTTCGGGACAGTGCCCTCCAACTCCAAACTCCATCAACTCCGGATCCAGATCTCAGCTGAACACTCCAACTCCTGGTTGTATGGGAGAGAAGCTGGCGATTCGGTGCGTGCAAATTCGGTGGAGTCACGGAGATGGAAAACTCGAGCGGAGAAGAAGGTTAGGAGCTTAATGAAAGCTGAATAAAACTGTTGCTTATTGATGATTTGGTGCGGCATACAAGAGTATATAAGAGGGTACAAACCGACTTGGGGTAGGGGTACAAAACTGACTTGGACTAGAAGTCGTATACCATAATGACTACTCTAACATCCCCCCGCAGTATCAACGGCAGGCTCGACGACGTTGAGACTGAAACAGATATCTTGAAACGGCTTAGTAGGCAGTGCCTTGGTGAAAATGTCAGCAAACTGAGCCGTGGAGGGAACATGAAGCACCCGAACCTGACCAAGAGCAACCTTTTCACGAACAAAATGAATATCAATCTCAATATGCTTTGTGCGTCGGTGTTGAACTGGATTGCTGGTCATGTAGACTGCTGATATGTTGTCACAGTAGACAATAGTGGCCTGCTCAATAGGCCTGTGTAGCTCGAAGAGTAACTGCCGAATCCAGATTGTATCTGCAACGGCATGTGCCACAGCGCGATACTCAGCCTCGGCCGACGAACGTGAGACTGTAACCTGTCTTTTCGAAGACCAAGAAATCAAATTGTTACCAAGAAAAACACAAAAACCGGAAGTGGACCTTCGAGTGTCAGGACAACCAGCCCAGTCTACATCAGAGTATGCGGTAAGCGAGTTTGGAGAAGAATTATTGAGGTGGAGACCATGATTGAGAGTTCCTTTTAAATACCGAAGAATGCGTTTAACATGATTATAGTGAGGAACCCGGGGATCATGCATATAGAGACATGCTTGTTGAACAGCAAAAGAGATTTCAGGACGAGTAATGGTGAGATATTGGAGAGCACCTGTTAGGCTACGATAGAGAGTAGGATCGGAAAAGGGTTCACCGGTAGCCGAAAGTTTAAAACTAGTATCGACAGGAGTGCGAGATGATTGACAGTCAAGCATACCAGCACGATTAAGAAGATCAAGAATATACTGGCGTTGGGAAAGAAAAAGGCTGGAGGAATCTCGAACAACAGCAATGCCTAAGAAATGATGAAGGAGTCCTAGGTCAGTCATAGAAAATTCAGATCTAAGAAGAGAGACAATATGATCTAAGAACTTTTGAGAGGAGGCGGTAAGAATGATATCATCTACATAGAGAAGTAAATAGGCAGTGTCAGAAGTTTGATGATACACAAAAAGAGAGGTGTCGGAGAGAGATGGAGTGAAGCCTATTGTTTGAATGAAGGAGGAGAAGCGTTGAAACCAAGCTCGTGGGGCCTGTTTAAGACCGTAGAGAGATTTCTGAAGAAGACATACATGAGTTGGAAAGGATGGATTTTCAAAACCCAGAGGTTGCTGGCAGTAGATAGTTTCTTGAAGGGAACCATGGAGGAAAGCATTTTTAACATCAAGTTGGTGAATGGGCCATGAAGAGGAGACAGCAACACTAAGAACGGTGCGAATGGTGCTAGGTTTAACAACAGGAGAGAAGGTTTCTTCGTAATCAATTCCTTGTTGCTGAGAAAAGCCATGACAAACCCACCTGGCTTTATAACGTGAGAGGCTCCCATCGGAGTGGAACTTGTGGCGAAAAATCCATTTGCCAGAAACAATATTTGTATTGGGAGGACGAGGAACAAGTTGCCAGGTGTTGTTTTGAAGTAAAGCATTATATTCTTCTTGCATGGCAGCGGCCCAATTGGGATCAAGTAGAGCAGTTTTGTAATTCTTTGGAAGAGAAGTGAGAGATACGGAGGTATGAAGGTTTAGGCGGTCTTGGGGTTGATGAAATCCTGATTTGGCCCTAGTACGCATGCGATGATCATTAATCGGGGCTGCTGTAGGAATAGCACGAGGGGGTAAGGTGGGTACTGGTGAGTCCGGCGCAGCGGAAGAGTTGGACGAAGGAGTAGGGCTGGGTGGTGGAGTGGGAGCAGGGCTGGGTGGTGGAGTGGGAGTAGGGGCCGGGGGTGTTGGGGAGGGAGCAGGGGTCAGGGGTGTTGGGGACGTCTCGGGTGGGGTGAGTGTATGGTTGGGATTGGCTATGGTGGGTGTTAATGGTGGTGGTGATAAGTTGTGTTCGGCAGGTAGGGGAGTATATAGTTGGAAAGGACGGGGAGCGGGGGTGTTTAGGGGTGTTGGATGGTGTAGTAGTGCGTTGTGAGAAAGGAAAAATGTGCTCAGCAAACGTGACATGACGAGAGACATGAACGTGTCCGGTGTGAAGGTCGAGACAGCGATAGCCTTTGTGCTCGTCAGAGAAGCCGAGAAAAGCACATGGGATAGAGCGTGGTGACAATTTCTTTGCAGAAGTGGCGTAGGCATTGGGAAAACAGAGGCAGCCGAAAACACGAACCGCGGAGTAGTCGGGTGAGAAAGAAAGAGGGAATAATAGGGAGTAGTGTTGGGTTTAGTTTTAGAAGGTCGAGTATTTAGAAGGAAGGTGGCCATGTGTAGGGCTTCAGCCCAAAACTTGGGAGGCATAGATGATTGAATGAGGAGAGTGCGAACTATATCATTGAGGGTGCGAAGAGAGCGTTCTGCTTTACCATTTTGAGGGGAGGTGTAGGGACATGAGAACCTAAGCAGGATGCCATGTTGTAAGAAGAAAGTACGATTTTTAATGTTATCAAACTCGCGACCATTGTCACATTGGATAAAGCGAATTGGGAGGAAGAAGTGAACAGACACATAGCATGGAAAATTAAAGAAAAGAGAATGGACCTCGGATTTGTCGCGTAGAGGAGAAGTCCAGACAAAGTGGGTGAAATCATCTAGGATAACAAGGTAGTATTTAAAACCCGAAACACTTGCAATGGGAGAGGTCCATAAATCACAATGTATTAATTCAAAGGGATAAGTGCTACAAGAACTAGAGAAACTAAAGGGAAGACGCACATGTTTGCCTAATTGACAAGACTCGCAAAACACAGAATTATGAGAGTCCCTATTACATGGTATGGTAAATTCACTAAGCATAGAAGCTAAGACGGCGGGGTTGGGATGGTCTAGGCGACGATGCCAGAGATCGACGGAGGCCAGCATGGATGTTGGAGGGGTGGCGGCAGGAACTCCATTAAGAGAATAAAGATCACCGGAGCTATTGAAGCGAGTGATCTCGGCCTTGGTCAGGTAATCCTTCACAGATAAACCAAAAGGGTCAAATTCAGCCGAAACTAGATTGTCGCAAGTAAATTGGCGAACAGAGATAAGATTTTTAATGAGGGCGGGTGCAACTAGAACATCGCGAAGTAAAAGAGGTTTGGTGGAAGAGGGAAGTTGAGCCTGACCAACACAATATATAGGAATAGATGATCCATCTCCAAGGATAATGGAAGGGAAAGGAGATTTAGTGCAAGAAGATAACCAATTACTAGATGCAGACATATGACTAGAGGCCCCTGAATTAAAGATCCAATCCGTACCTGAGTTTCCTTGTGCAGCAAAGTTATTCATGGCCTGCAGAAAGGCAGCTTGATCCCAGCTCGGCGTCGCAGGTGAGGGTGGCGTCGGAAGCAGTGCCGGCGGATACGATGGTGAAGGCAGTAGGGCCTGCTGGGGAGTTTAGTAGGCATTGGCCGGTTGTGGTGGGGGTGGCGTCGGGAGCAGGGCCGGCTGAGGTGTGTAGTAGGCGCCGCCGTCGGTGGTGTAATGACCATAAGGAGCATACGTCGGGGCGGCGTGATAGGCATTGGCCGGCTGTCGGGGGTTGAGAACCCCGGGAGCACCAGTAGGCGGCCGAAGGCCGGGTTGCCAGGCACCTGAGTATGCCGGCGGAGCAGCGAGGGTGGACGGAGCGGACCAGGGCATGGGCCATGCTTGAACAAGCCCCGTTCAAGGATCATGAGGAGGCCGCCATGCAACCACAGATGGAGCACTGGTGGGTGGTGCAGGACTCGGTGCTGGTGATGTCGTAGGCGGAACCGAACGAGTCGACGGCGGCTTGTAGATAGGGTTTTTGCCGCGGTAGTTCGGACTGGGACGCTAGCCTGGGGGCGGTTGAATAGATGACGATGCGGACGGCCCGGCGGCAGGAGCCGGCATGGAAGGCGGCGCTGGTGTAGACGACAGAGGAGGACGAGCCGCAGCATGAAAGACCTTGGGGCGAGAGTCCTTGCGAGCTTGTGTTTCCGCCGCGAGTTGTAGCAAGGAACGAACTTCAGCGAAGGTAGGAGGGGGTCGTATCATCGGTATGAACGAGGCTTGCTTGTTAAAGTCTTCGCTGAGGCCGACGACGACGATATTGATTAGCTGTGAGTCGCTAACTGTATCGCCGAGTTCGCGGAGCTCATCACCAATGGTCTTAATGCGCTGGCAGAACAGGTTCACCGGGGCGTCTCCTTGCACCATATTGCGAAGCTCGGTGTGGAGAGCGTTTTTCCGAGCGTCGGTGTTGCTTTGCAAGAGCTGACGGAGGGAGTGCCAGATGTTGGCAGCGGTGGCGCCGTCGTGATCGAGCATGTTGAAGATCTCGGTGGTGATGCGGGTGTAGAACCACTGGACGATCGCGAGATCGTCTTTCAACCATTGCAGATCATCGGGGCGGGGAAGACAGTTGGCGGCGACATGCGAGCGCAGGTTGCAGCGGCCGAGGTGGAGATCGAAGAGATGTCTCCAATGGTAGTAGTTGTGGGCGGCGAGATCAAGAACTATGGAAATGTAGGGGCTGACGTCGGAGATTGTGTCAGCAAGAGATATTGGTGCGGCGAGGATGGGTGCAGGGTAGTTTTGTGGAGCTATGGTGAGGGCCGAGAGAAAAGCGGCCGCGGCGTTGGCAGCCTTGGCGATGAGTGCGGCCCGGCGCTCGAAGTAGCCGGGCGGCGGCGGCGGCGTTGGCGTTGGCGGAGCCATACCCTAAACCCTGGGACCGGTATCTGATACCATGAAAGCTGAATAAAACTGTTGCTTATTGATGATTTGGTGCGGCATACAAGAGTATATAAGAGGGTACAAACCGACTTGAGGTAGGGATACAAAACTGACTTGGACTAGAAGTCGTATACCATAATGACTACTCTAACACTTAATTACTGAGTAGGTGGAGTAGGAGCTTAATTTCTGAGTAGGTGAGCTAGTGTTCATGACCGGATTGGAGTGAGAAGAAGGACTCCATCCTGATGGTCTCTGTTTTGCTACACGATTCTCAAATAATTAAAGCCTTTTCCAGCTCTGGTCACTGTCGACAAGCTGAGCGCATCACCGTGCAGGCAAGATCCCAACGTTCACAAAGATCCAACCCCAAGGGTAAAGCAACATCATAAGCCATCGTTTTCTTCTTTGTTTCCTAATAATTCCACGTTCACCTGCCATCGAATGCTACTTGCTTGGAGTGTTCTGGATGGAATCTGGACTAGATTCATGGCTACCAATGACACTGGTTACTTAGCATCACAAAAATTAAACGTGTATGTGGAGTAAGAGCTTAATTTCTGAGTAGGTGAGCTAGTGTTCACAATCGGATCAGAATGAGAAGATGGTGTCCGTCCTCATGGTTTCTACTTTTCTCCAAATCATTGAGCCTTATCCAGCTCCAAATAGCTGAGCATCGCCCATACATTCACAAGGATTCAACCCAGGGGTAAAGCAGCAACATCAGTGATCGTTTTCTTCCTTTTTTCCTTGGAATTCCACATTCACATGCCAATGATGGCTGCTTGCTTGGAATGTTCTGGGTGGAATCTGGACTAGCTTCATGGCTACCAACAAAACTTTTTCCGTGAATACGTAAACCTTGCGTATCATTTCATTGATAGAAGGAGTAAAATAAGTACAAAGGAGTACAACACATGACACGAACGCAGGAAGGTGTGAACATGGTGCCCAGAGCAGAGAAACAAGGATTCCCGGCCCGAGGATACATGATACGTCTCCAACGTATCTATAATTTATGAAGTATTCATGCTATTATATTATCTGTTTTGGATGTTTATGGGCTTTACTAAGCACATTTATATTATTTTTGCGACTAACCTATTAACCGGAGGCCCAGCCCAGATTGCTGTTTTTTACCTATTTCAGTGTTTCGAAGAAAAGGAATATGAAACGGAGTCCAAACGGAATGAAACCTTCGGGAGAGTTATTTTTGGAACGGAAGCAATCCAGGAGACTTGGAGTGCACGTAAGGGAAGCAACGAGGAAGCCACGAGGCAGGGAGGCGCGCCCTCTCCCCCTGGGCGCGCCCCCCACTCTCGTGGGCCCCTCGTGGCTCCCCTGACCGACTTCTTTCGCCTATATATATCCATATACCCTAAAACCATCGGGGAGCAGAATAGATCGGGAGTTCCGCCGCCGCAAGCCTCTGTAGCCACCAAAAACCAATCGGGACCCTGTTCCGGCGTCCTGCCGGAAGGGGGATCCCTCACCGGTGGCCATCTTCATCATCCCGGCGATCTCCATGACGAGGAGGGAGTAGTTCACCCTCGGGGCTGAGGGTATGTACCAGTAGCTATGTGTTTGATCTCTCTCTCTCTCGTGTTCTTGAGGTGATCCGATCTTGATGTATCACGAGCTTTGCTATTATAGTTGGATCTTATGATATTTCTCCCCCTCTACTCTCTTGTAATGGATTGAGTTTTCCCTTTGAAGTTATCTTATCGGATTGAGTCTTTAAGGATTTGAGAACACTTGATGTATGTCTTGTCGTGCTTATCTGTGGTGACAATGGTATATTCACGTGATCTACTTGATGTATGTTTGGGTGATCAACTTGCGGGTTCACCTTGTGAACTTACGCATAGGGGTTGGCACACGTTTTTGTCTTGACTCTCCGGTAGAAACTTTGGGGCACTCTTTGAAGTACTTTGTGTTGGTTTGAATAGATGAATCTGAGATTGTGTGATGCATATCGTATAATAATACCCACGGATACTTGAGGTGACAATGGAGTATCTAGGTGACATTAGGGTTTTGGTTGATTTGTGTCTTAAGGTGTTATTCTAGTACGAACTCTATGATAGATTGAACGGAAAGAATAGCTTCGTGTTATTTTACTATGGACTCTTGAATAGAACGATCAGAAAGATCAACTTTGAGGTGGTTTCGTACCCTACCATAATCTCTTCGTTTGTTCTCCGCTATTAGTGACTTTGGAGTGACTCTTTGTTGCATGTTGAGGGATATTTATATGATCCAAGTATGTTATTGTTGTTGAGAGAACTTGCACTAGTGAAAGTATGAACCCTAGGCCTTGTTTCAACGCATTGCAATACTGTTTACACTTACTTTTATCATTAGTTACCTTGCTGTTTTTATATTTTCAGATTACAAAAACCTATATCTACCATCCATATTGCACTTGTATCACCATCTCTTCGCCGAACTAGTGCACCTATATAATTTACCATTGTATTGGGTGTGTTGGGGACACAAGAGACTCTTTGTTATTTGGTTGCAGGGTTGTTTGAGAGAGACCATCTTCATCCTATGCCTCCCACGGATTGATAAACCTTAGGTCATCCACTTGAGGGAAATTTGCTACTGTCCTACAAACCTCTGCACTTGGAGGCCCAACAACGTCTACAAGAAGAAGGTTGTGTAGTAGACATCAATACATCACAGCTAAACCTACCAAACCCGAGCCAAAAACGGTGATGCCAAACCAACGGGAACTCCAACATCATCTGTACCAAAACCGGGGACACCGCGAGCGAGCAAGATAGTGCCTTCGGGGAGGAAGACGACGCCGGGACAACGTCACTATCCGGTCCGAGGGACCCGGGCCTAGGGTTTCCCTAAGCTCAAAGAGGGGCTCAGTTGAAGGCCTTGGCGGTGCCTCCAATAAGAAAAACGACACCCGCGGGCACCGTCGCAGCCAGCACCGGCAAGCCAAGCAGGGATCTCTCCCTGGCTTGAAGCTGAGTGATCCTATAGTTGCGGAATTCGGAATCAGATGATGAGGCCACTGCTGGTCGGAACCACCATGTCAGGAAGGGGTTGGCGGGGTTGCACCTACCATCGGAGGTGGCACCGCCTCCGAACCCACGAGCATAGAATCAGGCAAAAGGGGGAGCTTTGTGGTGTACTGGGCAGGGCATGCAACGAGGCGAACTACACGGGGGTACTGGGGTGACGGCGTCCAGCAACGCCAGCAAGCAAGGACTAGAGGGACGCAGATCGAAGCTATCGTGGCCTTAGCCGTCGGGACATTGGTGAACAAGGTGAGCTGGAAGGAATGCAACTACCTAGTCGCCAAGGCCGAAGCTGCCTGGTAGGGGTCGCCGACAGCAAGGGACACTGAAGTGACGCGGGCCCGAAGCCGGCAGAGCCGGAACAGTGCCGACAAGGACCATCGCGAGCCACAAATGCATCGCTGCTTCCACGCGAGAGCCGTCACCGTGGCTCGGGGGGCTGCCAGGGACAAGGGGGCCGCCTGCACGGGAGGCAGGCCGCGAACACCCTGCAACCGGCCACAAGCTCCAAGACCCAGCCATGCCCGTCCGAAGCACCAGCAACTACCGGGTCATGGGGCTGTCGAGGGGTTGAGGAAGCTGCAGGAGGTAGCGCCCGTGGCAACGTCCAGGAGCACCGGATCCGCCGCCGACCGGTAGGCTCGAGCAGCAACTAGAGGGGGGATCCCGGGGTCGCGGGCCAAGGGGATGGAGGTGCGTGCCGTGTGGGGATCCGCGGCGGCCGATGATGAGGGGGAGGCGCGGCTAGCCGGAGACGTGCGGGGATGGGCTGCTAGGGACCGGATTCGCAGCCGCCGGACCAGCTGGGGAAGGCGGTGGCGCCGCTGCGGTAGGGGCATGCCGTGGGGGTGGTCGGGGGTGGGGGCGCGAGATATAGAGATCCGCCCTGCCGCAACCTTCCTGGGGCCAGCATGGCTTCGCCGATCGGCCCTTCGGTGGCGGCGAAGCGGGGGAGGGCGGTGGGGGAGGTTGCTAGCGGTGGCGGTAAGGTTCCCCCATGTTCCCCCATATCTTTTTTTCCCTACCGTGTTCATTAGAGTTAGGTCAGCTGTATAGTGAGAAGCCAGCTTCTACGTGCAGGTGTGGCTCATCGGATGCCCACATGACAATCAATTGTTTCCTGTAACCAGTTTGTACGTGGTGAATGTGTATGTGTCTCTGGGCCAACCTTTCTTCACATCAATGGAGCAAGCATATGGCAACTTAAATAATGGACAAACAAAGGTAAACAAATTTATTTGTAAGGGAAAATGGATCACCGGAATGGATTAACCCTAAAATAAACAAATATAATTTTAGAAAGAAAAATAATACTCCCTCTGGTCCTTTATACTCTGTTTATTAGATTTTTGTCAAGTCAGACTTTACAAAGTTTGACAAAATTTGTAATAAAAACTAACAATATCTACAATACAAAATATACATACTATGAAACTACATTTTACAATGAATATAACAATATTGATTTGACATTGTGAATGTTGATACATTTTTCTATAAGTTTGGTCAAAGTAGAGATACTTTGACTTTGGACAAAACTTATATGCAGACTAGAAAGGACCGGAGGGAGTATTATGCAACTATGTGTAACATAACAGAACATCAGAGCTTCTACATTCTCTCACTTTCTCATTACCCTCAATACTAAAAAACAAAAGTAAAAATAAAGTTCTCTAATCAAGAATGAATTCTTGACATTTGTATTCTCCAAAAGGAAGAAAGAAAAATGAAAATATTTGCAAAGAATTTACACATAAATTACATCAATTTCTTTTTAATATGTGAGAATCTGGATATATGATATACTAATAGTGATCTTTTTCCAACAAAAAAGTTTTCTAACAAGGAATCAATTAGTGTCATTAGTATTACAAACAAAAATAAATAAGAACAAAAAAATCTAAAAAATTAACTTTTCGAATAAAGAATGAATTCATGGGATTGGTACTACCCTTAGGGAATAAATAAAATAAAATAAAAACAAAAAGAATCTACAAATAAAGTTCTTTAAGAACTAATGAATTAGTGACATTGGTATTACCCTTTAAGAAAATAAATGAAATCAATTAAAAGAACAATGAAACCATTTGCACATAATTTACACACAAAAATGTGTTTCTTGTAATATGAAAGAATAAACAGATAATAGTCAATTTTTGTCAACACATTTTTAGGAAAATATTAGGGGCATTTAATAGTGGATTTTTCGCAAAAAGAGGAAGGTTCCTAAGAAGGAGTGAGTTAGTTGCATTGTTATTTTCATCAAAGAAGAAAGAAATGAAATAAAAAAACAAAATAATTGAATTAATGAAATTTTCTAACAATTCATGAGTTAGTGCTTTCTTATTCCCTTTATGAAGAAACAAAAACAAAAATAAATCAAAATAATATTTTTTCTAAGAAATAATTAACTAGTGCAATTCGTATTACCCTTTAAGAAGAAACAAAACTGAAGTAATATAACAAACAATGACAATATTTGCACAAAATTTACAAATAAATTACATTTTTAAAATGCAAGAATAAGCATATAATACTCCCTTTGTACCTAAATATATGTCTTTTTATAGATTTCAATAAGGGACTACATACGGATGTATATAGACATATCTTAGAGTGTAGATTCACTCATTTTGCTTCCTATGTAGTCTCTTATTGAAATCGCTAAAGGGAGTTATATTTAGGAATGGAGGGACTAGGGAAATTCTCATAGAAAAGGAAGTCTCCTAAGAAGAAATGAATTAGTGGCATCGGTAATACCATTAAAGAAGTATGAAAAAATAAGTAAAAGCTAAAACATGAAAATAATGAGGTTTTATAAGAAAGAAGGAATTAGTAGCTTTGGTATTACCCTTTAAAAAACTAAAACCAACTATAACTAAAACAAATCAAAATAATGAGTTTTTTTAAGGAAGAATGAATTCCTGGCATTGGTGTTAATCTTTAAGAAGAAAGAAAATGAAAACAGATCTAAAACAAATAATAACAAAAAATTCACACAATATTAATTTTTTTTTGTTTTTCTAAATTGGAAAGAATAAGCATATAATATTATAACTTTTGCAAAAAAGAAGTTCCATAAGAAGGAATAAATTTTGGCATTTGAATTACCTTTAACGAATAAATTGAATGAAATAATAACTAAAACAAAATCGAAATAACAAAGTTTTATTATGAACAATGTATTAGTGCCATACCCTTTAAGAAGAAAGGAATAAAAACTCTTTAACAACTTCACACTTTTTAATAGTATGCGAAGAATAACTATATAATAATCCAATTTCCGCATGTACATTATAGTATTTGTGTGATTTACACTCACCCAGCATCCCAAATATACCCATAGATCAAAATAGTATTCCAACTTACAAATAATGAAACAGAAAAATTGTAAAAGTAAAAAACATAAAACATGAAAAAACAAGCCATCTGCCGGGAGTCCAAGGACGTGCTAGTGTCATGGTACTGGTTCCTCAAGAAGGTAGTCGCCCTCGGCGACCACCAGCCGCACCTCGATCTTGACTTCGCCGAGCTCTTCGAGGTGTTCTGCGAGGGCCGCAACATATGCGGGCCCATGTGGCGGCAGGCGGCCGAGTACTGGGAGGCGAGTAGGGAGCGCCCGGACAAGGTGCTCTTCCTCGGGTACCATCACGGTGGAGGAGGAGGATGCCCGCGTGGTGGCTGCCATCTTGGAGCTGTGCAGCCTGGAGAAGCTACGGAACCTGGAGGTGAACAGGAAAGGCGCACCGGGGTGAGCACCGACTCCAACGTCGCCTTCTTCAGGAAGGGCATGGTCGGCGACTGGAGCAACCACATGATGCCCGCCATGGCAGCGAGGCTGGATGCCATCGTCGAGGACATGCTACGAGGCAGCAGGGGCTTCTCGTTTACTAACTCTTGCCATGCGGAAGAAGGTGCTCCGCCGTATATCGGTTGACGGGTGAAAGTTTTTATTGTGTTGATGATTACCAAATAAGCAAATTGATATACTATAAGGGCGCGCTACGGGTCGGCCAACTGATTCTTTTGAAAAGATTCGTCGCCTGGCGAGCTATCCCATTGCGTGATACGAGAACTTTTCTACGAAATCTCCTCTTCTCTAATTTCCTGCAACAATTCACTTGTTACAATTTTTGTTGAAAACCTCCTCTTCTCTAATTTTCTGTAACAAGAACTTTGCTACGAAATCTCCTCTTCTCTAATTTCCTGCAACAAGTCACCTGTTACAATTTTTGTAGGGGATATGACTACTGGGTATGACCCGCCCAGGAGGGGCCGGGTCATGCCACTTGCGGCTTATAATGAAGATGCCCAAGAATATATGAAGATGGCGGTTCATAGAGCGAGCTTATTGAAGGCCTAAGACCCGGAGACGATTTGAGGCCCACGGGTGTGAGCCGCCATATGTTTAACTTGTATTGTAAGGCAAGCTTAGTTAGATACCGAGCCGGACACGTCTGTATGAGCCGGCCGGGATTCTGTAAGCCGCCGGGCATCAACCTGTATATAAAGGGGTGATCCGGCGGCGGGTTAACTCAAGAAAACAACTCATTGAGAACTAGGTCAAGCGTATTCCCTCCCTGGTAATCGAAACCAAAGCAATACAACCTAAAGCAGGAGTAGGCTTTTACCTCGTTGAGAGGGGCTGAATCTAGGTAAACTCTTTGTGTCCTTTGTCCCGTTTAACCCCTTCAAGCTAACCTAGCTACGATGACTCCACACCTAAGTACCTTTGCTAAGGCATCTGCCGTGTTAAGTCCACAACAGTTGGCGCGCATCATGAGGCCTTCGCATAGTGGTTTCAAGTTCTTGAAGGACAGCTTCTTAGGGATCAAGGGATACGCCATGGGTCGGATGACCAAGAGCCGCCGTGGCAAGCTCTACATCGACGAAGCTGGCTGGGGCCTCAAGGCTGGCTCAATTGAGTACGGGTACCGGGTCCCCTTCGGCGGAATCCACGTCTTCATCGGCAAGATTGGTGAGTCAGAGCCCGAGCCAGATGCCTTCAACTACATTGTCGAGACGGCTCAGCGCGCACGACCCGCCAAGGTTCAAGCCGCCGTGAAGCACGATTTTGTGGGTTTTACCCACGGACTGGATCTTGGGGAAGGATCTGTGTCCGGTGGAGAGACGGGCATCTATTCTGGTGATGAACCCTCAACCGGCGAGACCAATTCCATATATCAATTGCAAGATGGTGGGCTTGAGGGCTGTTACGATGGCGACAGTATTTCGGACCCCTATGAGCCGCCGAACAGGGTTGCGATTGAAGGAAATATGCCCTAGAGGCAATAATAAAGTTATTATTCATTTCCTTATTTCATGATAAATGTTTATTATTCATGCTAGAATTGTATTAACCGGAAACTTAGTACATGTGTGAATACATAGACAAAACATATTGTCCCTAGTGTGCCTTTACTTGACTAGCTCGTTAATCAAAGATGGTTATGTTTCCTAACCATAGACATGCGTTGTCATTTGATGAACGTGATCACATCATTAGGAGAATGATGTGATGGACATGACCCATCTGTTAGCTTAGCATTATGATCGTTACAGTTTTGTTGCTACTGCTTTCTTCATGACTTATACATGTTCCTCAGACTATGAGATTATGCAACTCCCGAATACCGGAGGAACACCTTGTGTGCTATCAAACGTCACAACGTAAATGGGTGATTATAAAGATGCTCTATAGGTGTCTCCAAAGGTGTTTGTTGGGTTGGCATAGATCGAGATTAGGATTTGTCAGTTCGTGTTTCGGAGAGGTATCTCTGGGCCCTCTCGGTGATGCTCATCACTATAAGCCTTGCAAGCAATGTGACTAATGAGTTAGTTGCGGGATGAAGCATTACAGAACGAGTAAAGAGACTTGCCGGTAACGAGATTGAATTAGGTATGATGATACCGACGATCGAATCTCGGGCAAATAACATACCGATGACAAAAGGAATAACGTATGTTGTTATGCGGTTTGACCGATAAAGATGTTTGTAGAATATGCAGGAACCAATATGAGCATCCAGGTTCCGCTATTGGTTATTGACCGGATATGTGTCTCGGTCATGTCTACATAGTTCTCGAACCCTTAGGGTCCACACGCTTAATGTTCGATGACGATTGGTATTATGACTTTATGTGATTTGATGTACCGAAGGTTTTTCATAGTCCCGGATGAGATCACGTACATGATGAGGAGTCTTGAAATGGTCGAGACGTAAAGATCGATATATTGTAAGGCTATATTCGGACATCGGAAAGGTTCCGAGTGATTCGGGTATTTTTCAGAGTACTGGGGAGTTACGGGAATTCACCGGGAGAAGTAATGGGCCTTATTGGGCTTTAGTGGAGAGAGGGGAGAAGGGCCAAGAGGTGGCGCGCGCCTCCCACTGCCCAAACCGAATTGGACAAGGGGTGGGGGCGCAGCCCCCCTTTCCTTCTCCCTCTCCCTCTCTTTCCTTCTCTCCTACTCCGAATAGGAAAGGGAATCCTACTAGGACTTGTGAGTCCTAGTAGGACTCCCTATGCTTGGCGCGCCCCCTAGGCCGGCCGCCTCCTCCCTTCCTCCTTTATATACGGGGGAGGGGAGCACGCCAAGGACACAGAAGTTGATCTTTTAGCCGTGTGCGGTGCCCCCCTCCACAGTTACACACCTCGGTCATATCGTCGTAGTGCTTAGGCGAATCCCTGCGCTGGTAACTTCATCATCACCATCACCACGCCGTCGTACTAACGAAACTCTCCCTCGACCTCAGCTGGATCTTGAGTTCGTGGGACATCACCGAGCTGAACGTGTGCAGATCGCGGAGGTGCCGTATCTTCGGTGCTAGGATCGGTCGGATCGTGAAGACGTACGACTACATCAACCGCGTTGTCATAACGCTTCCGCTTTCTGTCTACGAGGGTACGTAGACAACACTCTCCCATCTCGATGCTATGCATCTCCTAGATAGATCTTGCGTGGTCGTAGGAATTTTTTTGAAATTACTGCGTTCCCCAACAGCGATCTTCATGGCTGGCACACAACCAGTGCTCGGCTCGACGACTACTGCGGCTATGACCTCCTGTTCAACGGCTGCGGCGACGGCCAGGGCGAGTGGCTCTAGGCGCCCGCCGGCTCAAGTGTTATCCGAGCTCTTGGAGGCTTTGGTAACCTTATTGGCTGCAGAGGCGACACTAGATAATCGGGCACAACATAAGGTGGATGTTGCAAAACTATGAAATGAGATAGCTCAAGCCAAGGAGGAATTCAACGCTGAGAATGCTAGGATGGCAACGGAATGAGCCGCTTTGGACGCTGAGACACAATGGATTCAGGCAGAGTCGTTCCGGCTTACCTTGGATCAGAACGCTTCAAACGCCGTTTTGAGGAGGAGCCACCAGACCCGTCTACCCACAGAGTTTGAGGCTAGGAACCTTTTCAACACACCTGGGACAGGAACCAGTGACCCGCCCGTGGTAAACCAGGTTGTCGATGCACCCGCGACCGGAGCGATGGTTCCACCTGTGTTGCAGACCCGCCTCGTTTGAATTTGACTCCACCTCAGCACGTTCCAACACCACCGGGTTATTATTCTAACCCTATGGACAACATGATTGCTGCAGCTACGCAATTGGCGGCTCTCCCTCTTGAAGGCGAGTATCCAGCCACAATGGAGATACGGAGGGCCGGCGAGCTTCTTCAGGCAGTGGTGGCTCAGTAGGCGGCTTATTCGTACAGTCGTGAACGGATTCATTCAACCCCTCGTCCAAGCCGGAGTTATAGCAGGCATATTGATTCGCCAGCGGTTTCAAGCAGTGAGCGACACCATGCGGTTGCCCCGTCTTAGAGCACGAGAAGTTTCGAGGCCAACGGAGCAACAGGACCAACGCTTCCTGCACAAACCGGACACGTTCCCTCTCAATACCCAGATAGTAGCTCAGAGACGGTGCGGTTTACAAGCGGCCTCAGAGGAGGCTTAATCGAAACGCGTCCAAACTTTTACCACACCCTACAAAGGCCTTGTGATGACACCGTGCCAGATCCCGAGCAATTCTACCATCGTACGATTTCCCGAGGATTTCAACGGCTGCATCAGGAATGACACTGAGGTACTTTTGGTAACCCGGTGGCAGGGCATGCCCCTCCTTCGTTTGTGCAAGGCGTAGGCATGCCACAAGGACATCACAAATGATTTCCCATGCCGCTACCGGGCATGATTTCATGTGTCGCCTTGCTGATTTACAATTCCCGGCGATGAAACCCTAGCAGTGCAATAAATTTCTCGAATATTGCGCGCGTCCCCAAAAAATATGAGGCCGTGGCACATGCCATGCGGTTGCCCCCTCTTAGAGCACGAGAAGTTTCGAGGCCAACGGAGCAACATGACCAGCACTTCCTGCACAAACCGGACACGTTCCCTCTCGATACCTAGATACTAGCTCAGAGACGGTGCGGTTTACAAGCGGCCTCAGGGGAGGCTTACTCGAAACGCATACCGAAGCTTACTGCATCCGGAGTATCCCACTATTTATATTTGAACAGGTCTTGTTGCTTGTTTGTAGGCGAGGTGGGACTAAAATTTGATGGTGGCCTCATCTTTACCGAGAGCCACTCTCGGTAACTGCTCATTTACCGAGAGCCACTCTCGGGTAACATCCACTAGAAGATTCATAGTGACTGTATGGACTCTTAGTAATGAGAGAAGATCGAAACTTAATGCGGTTGGACTATTGAACTATTTAAACAGGTCATTTTGCTAATCGGCAGGTGAGGTGGGACTAAATCTTTGCCAAGAGCCACTCTCGGCAAAGAGTTGCAACCGTGACTGTGTCGTTAGTCGCCGCCGAATGTGCCACGTGGCAAAACTTTGCCGTGTGTGGCCAGATGGCCCTCGGCAAATAGTGCCTTTGCCGAGTATAGCATCACTAGTAGAAAACAGGGCATAGGTCACAAGGCAGTTTTCACATTAGCCCCGGTTCAATCACGAACCGGGACCCATGGGGGCATTGGTCCCGGTTCGTGAGCCCAGGGGGCCGGCCGGGGCCTCGTGGGCATTGGTCCCGGTTCGTATGGAACCATTTGTCCCGGTTCGAGCCACGAACCGGGACTAATGGTCCTCGCTCCTGGCCCACAACCATTTGTCCCGGTTCTTGGCATGAACCGGGACCAATGAGGTGCCTATATATACCCCTCGCCCGCGAGCAGAGCACTCCAGTGCTCTGTTTTTCTCTGGCCGGCGAGGGGAGGGCTTTGTGGTGCTCTAGCTCACCTCCTATGCACATGAGGTGTTCGATGAAATGCCCGAGCCACACTAGTTAAGCTTTGTCCTCTCGAAGCTCGACCTCAAAGCTCCATTTTCCTCGAGATTTGTCTAGGTTTAGCGGCCCGTCACGTCGCATTCCCGTCTTCACCGCCGTCGACCGCCCGCGCCGATCTCGTCGCCGGCAACACCGTGGTGAGCCTCTTGTTCTTATCTTCTTTTTGAAAGAAAAAAATTCTTACTTTAGATAGATACTTGTCTAATTTTCTTACTATTTTATTCCTTCTTATTACATAGTGCGATGGTTTTGGTATCCGCCCCTGTCGGCCCTCGTCCTGTCTATGATTCGGATGTGGTATATATTATCTTTTTATAACTATTTGATTCATTTATTGTTTATGACAAATATACCGACCAGCGTGACATAGATTTTATTTATCTAGGAGGTGGTTGAACCGGAAATTCTAACCGACCCTATTGTCGAGAGGTTAAATTTAGTTGAAGAAGAAAACAATTACTTGAAGGAAAAAATAAAAAAAATTGAGGAGGAGAAGATGATATTGGAGTTGCATGTTGCGGATGTCGTCGATGATCACAAGATCAAGATGGATGCAATGCGCTTGAAGATTAGAAAGATTAGAAAATATGCCATTCATACCGAGGCTTGGTATCATTATGCCGTTGGATCAATTGTTACCTTGGTTGCGATTATGATCGCATTTGTTTTCGCATTGAAATGTTTTACATAGTTTCAATGTATGGTTTAATTAATTAGATGCTCTGGAGAGCTATATATATGTTGTTAGATGAGAACTATGTATGTACTTTGGTTCTAATGTGATGATGAACTTCTATTAATTTGGTCACTTAATTATCTATTCATGATGTTCCGTAATGGTTTTTGACACACTTAATTATATATAATGCACGCAGATGAACCGGCAATGGATGTACGGTGACAGACACACCTCCGAGTACATTAAGGGCGTGCATGATTTTCTCGAAGTGGCTGAGGCAAACAAGCAGAATGGTTTTATGTGTTGTCCATGCCCTACATGTGGGAATACGAAGTCTTACTCTGACTGGAAAATCCTTCATGCCCACCTGCTTTACAAGGGTTTCATGCCACACTATAATGTTTGCACGAGGCACGGAGAAATGGGGGTTATGATGGAAGACGGCGAAGAAGAAGAGGACGATGACAACTATGTGCCCCCTGAATACGGTGATGCTGCAACGGGGGAAGCTGCTGAAGATCAAGAGGAACCAGATGACGTGCCCAATGATGCTGCAAGGGGGGAAGTTGCTGAAGATGAAGAGGAACCAGTGCTCGATGATGATGATCTCCGCCGGGTCATTGTCGATGCAACGACGCAATGCGAAAGTCAAAAGGAGAAGCTGAAGTTCGATCGCATGTTAGAGGATCACAAAAAAGGGTTGTACCCCAATTGCGAAGATGGCAACACAAAGCTCGGTACCATACTGGAATTGTTGCAGTGGAAGGCAGAGAATGTTGTGCCTGACAAAGGATTTGAGAAGCTATTGAAAATATTGAAGAAGAAGCTTCCAAAGGATAACGAATTGCCCGACAGTACATACGCAGCAAAGAAGGTCGTATGCCCTCTAGGATTGGAGGTGCAGAAGATACATGCATGCCCTAATGACTGCATCCTCTACCGCCGTGCGTACAAGGATCTGAACGCATGCCCGGTATGCGGTGCATTGCGGTATAAGATGAGACGAGATGACCCTGGTGATGTTGACGGCGAGCCCCCCAGGAAGAGGGTTCCTGCGAAGGTGATGTGGTATGCTCCTATAATACCACGGTTGAAACGTCTGTTCAGAAACGAAGAGCATGCCAAGTTGATGCGATGGCACAGTGAGGACCGTAAGAAAGACGGGAAGTTGAGAGCACCCGCTGACGGGTCGCAGTGGAGAAAAATCGAGAGAAAGTACTGGGCTGAGTTTGCAGCTGACCCAAGGAACGTATGGTTTGGTTTAAGCGCGGATGGCATTAATCCTTTCGGGGAGCAGAGCAGCAATCACAGCACCTGGCCCGTGACTCTATGTATGTATAACCTTCCTCCTTGGATGTGCATGAAGCGGAAGTTCATTATGATGCCAGTTCTCATCCAAGGCCCTAACCAACCCGCCAACGACATTGATGTGTACCTAAGGCCATTAGTTGAAGAACTTTTACAGCTGCGGACTAGAAACGGTGTACGTACGTGGGATGAGCACAAACAGGAGGAATTTAACCTGCACGCGTTGCTGTTTGTAACCATCAGCGATTGGCCCGCTCTCAGTAACCTTTCAGGACAGACAAACAAGGGATACCACGCATGCACGCACTGTTTAGATGACACTGAAAGTATATACCTGAACAAAAGCAGGAAGAATGTGTACCTGGGCCATCGTCGATTTCTTCCGACCAACCATCAATGTCGAAAGAAAGGCAAGCATTTCAAAGGCGAGGCAGATCACCGGAAGAAGCCCGCCATGCGTACCGGTGATCACGTACTTGCTATGGTCAATGATTTACACGTAATCTTTGGAAAGGGTCCCGGCGGACTAGCTGTTCGGAATGACGTTGAGGGACACGCACCCATGTGGAAGAAGAAATCTATATTTTGGGACCTACCCTACTGGAAAGAGCTAGAGGTCCGCTCTTCAATCGACGTGATGCACGTGACGAAGAACCTTTGCGTGAACCTGCTAGGCTTCTTGGGCGTGTATGGGAAGACAAAAGATACACCTGAGGCACGGGAGGACCTGCAACGTTTGCACGAAAAAGACGGCATGCCTCCGAAGCAGTATGAAGGTCCTGCCAGCTACGCTCTTACGAAAGAAGAGAAAGAAATCTTCTTTGAATGCCTGCTCAGTATGAAGGTCCCGACTGGCTTCTCGTCGAATATAAAGGGAATAATAAATATGCCAGAGAAAAAGTTACAGAACCTAAAGTCTCATGACTGCCACGTGATTATGACGCAACTGCTTCCGGTTGCATTGAGGGGGCTTCTACCGAAAAACGTCCGATTAGCCATTGTGAAGCTATGTGCATTCCTCAATGCAATCTCTCAGAAGGTGATCGATCCAGAAATCATACCAAGGCTAAGGAGTGATGTGGCGCAATGTCTTGTCAGTTTTGAGCTGGTGTTCCCACCATCCTTCTTCAATATCATGACGCACGTCCTAGTTCATCTAGTCGACGAGATTGTCATTCCGGGGCCCGTATTTCTACACAATATGTTCCCCTTTGAGAGGTTCATGGGAGTCCTAAAGAAATATGTCCGTAACCGCGCTAGGCCAGAAGGAAGCATCTCCATGGGCCATCAAACAGAGGATGTCATTGGGTTTTGTGTTGACTTCATTCCTGGCCTTGAGAAGATAGGTCTTCCCAAATCGCGGTATGAGGGGAGACTGACTGGAAAAGGCACGCTTGGAGGGGGGAACTCAATAATATGCAGGGACGGATATTCTTGGTCTGAAGCACACTACACAGTTCTACAGAACTCTACCTTGGTGACCCCGTATGTCGATGAACACAAGAACAGTCTGCGCTCCAAACACCCGGAGCAGTGTGACGACTGGATTACATGTGAACACATCAGGACTTTCAGCAGTTGGTTGGAAACACGTCTCAGAGGTGACACCACTGTTTGTGATGAGTTGTACTCGTTGTCCAGGGGACCATCTTCGTACTGTATTGACTTACAAAGGATACGAGATAAATGGGAATACATTTTACACGATCGCCCAAGATCAAAAGAGCACCAACCAAAACAGCGGTGTCCGCTTTGATGCAGCAACCGAGAGGGGAAAGGACACATATTATGGTTACATAATGGACATATGGGAACTTGACTACGGACATGATTTTAAGGTCCCTTTGTTTAAGTGCAAATGGGTCAATCTGTCAGGAGGCGGGGTACAGGTAGACCATAGTACGGAATGACAACAGTGGATCTGAACAATCTTGGGTACACCGACGAACCGTTCGTCCTAGCCAATGATGTGGCACAGGTTCTCTATGTGAAGGACATGTCTACCAGACCGAGGAAAAGAAAAGATAAGGAAGAGAATACATCATACGATGAGCCAAAGCGGCACATTGTTCTTTCAGGAAAAAGGGACATTGTGGGAGTGGAGGGCAAGACAGACATGTCTGAAGATTATGAAAAGTTTCATGAAATAAGCAAATGATACAAGCGAAGAAAAAGTGAAGACTTTCTCCCGCAACTATTATGATGATAGCATGCCAACTTTGTAATAGACGAGTATGATACCATTGTCCGTTTTGTACAAGAAGTGCATCTAGTTTTTGCCGTAACCCTCTCAACTTCCTTGCACATGCTATGTGGATGAAATGATGATACCATGCCAACTTTCAACCTTTTCAGAGTTCATTTGAAATGCTTTATAAGCCCTGAGTGCAGAGAGGTTAGGCCCGTAAGCCTGCTTTAGAGAGGAGCTCGACAGCTCAGGCGCACCGCACCTTATAAACAGGTGCGGCTCTCTCTTAGCTAGCGAGGTGGGACTAAACTCACCACCACGCCGCTGTGCAAGGCCATTGGTCCCGGTTGGTGGCATGAACCAGGACCAATTCCACCCTTTGGTCCCTGTTGGTGCCACGAACCGGTACTAATGAGGCTGTGGCCCCACGAGCACCTTTAGTACCTGTTCGTGGCACGAACCGGTACTAGAGTTTCTTACTAGCTAAGCAGTGTTTTAGTCCCACCTCGCTAGCTGAGAGGCACTAGGAGCGGTTTATAAGCCCTGAGTGCAGAGACGATGAAGAAGAGGCGCAATGCT
Organism: Triticum aestivum; assembly: GCF_018294505.1. Classification (NCBI taxonomy): domain Eukaryota; kingdom Viridiplantae; phylum Streptophyta; class Magnoliopsida; order Poales; family Poaceae; genus Triticum; species Triticum aestivum. The sequence continues at coordinate 635,329,459 of NC_057814.1, forward strand.
CACGTTGCTTAGCTTCAAGCCTTGAGGAATAAGGTAGACTGCATCGAGCTATGTGCAGTGCAGTCTACACTATTCCGAAAGGCTTGAAGCAAATCAACGGGCATTGCGCCTCTTTTTTATTTTTAATAATTAAAAGCAAAAAGAATTTTCATAAAGAACTTTTTTTATAGAAACTTTAATAGCAGAAAGAATTATCATAAAGTAAAATAAATAAGTAATTAGAAACAAAATAAAATAAAATAAATAAGTTTTTTGTTGTAAGTAGAAATAAAACAAAATAAATATAGCAAAAAAGAAAATGAAAAAACTAAATACAGCAAAAAGAATTTTCATAAAGAACTAATGGCACTAATAGAATGTTCATATGTTTGCTAAAACTAATGGCATTAACAGACAGTTTATAATTTTGCTGACCTAAAAGCAAAAAGAATTAAAAAATAAAGCAAAAAACAAAAGAAAATGTATAATGCAAAAAATTTAAAAAACTGCCACCTATTGGGCCACCACGGCCTGAATACGACTAGAAACCCAACCTGGGCCAGGATTCAGGCCCGCAGAAGGCCCAATAGGCCAACAACCAGCACAGTGTGACATTAGGCCCGTAAGCCTGCATTTGAGAGGAGCTCGAGAGGGCAGCCGCAGTGGAGCTTATAAACCACTCCGAGCCCCTCTCAACTAGCGAGGTGGGACTAAACTTTTGGCCGCGGGCAGCGCAAGGCCTTTGGTCCCGG
>NC_057814.1:635331626-635355263 GCF_018294505.1 Triticum aestivum
TTTCCCGTGTATGTATGTTGTCGTTGTCGATATTACCCCCTCCCGATAACTTCAACACGAGGGGGGATAACTTCAACACGAGGGGGGGTCGATATACCCCCTCCTCGATAACATTATTTCCCCGTGTATGTATGTCGTCGTTGTCGATATAAAACCCCCTCCCGATAACTTCAACACGTGGGGGTGGGGGTCGATATATATCCCGTCCCCGATAACATTATTTTCCCGTGTATGTATGTCGTCGTTGTCGATATATATAACTCCCTCCCAGATAACTTCGACATGATGGACGGTCGATATGTATACCCCCTCTCGACCGTGATAACTTATACCACGGGAGCACCCCCTGGCCCTCTCGCTCGACCAAAACTCTCAAGGACACCCAAACCCTAGAAAAAAGCGATGTCGGTCTCCTACCCCCTCCCGCCGCGCCCCTACCCTTGAAGCGTTGCCTAGGCCACCCCAAACCCGGAATAAGCTAGGTCTACATTTGCACTAATGTATCCACCTGCTGTCATGTTTGTGTAATAGTTGCCATGTTGTAATATTTGCAGAAACAATGGAGCACGGACGAGATGAGCAAGCAGAAGAGGTGTTGGGGGACATAATCTTAGCCCGAGGTGATATCTTGTCGTATCTTAACGACAATGATGGTCTGGAAGAACAGGGTGAAGAAGCAGGCTGCGGTGATCGAAGAGTGGAGGAGGAAAGACATGATTATGATGGCTCCGGTGACCCAATGCTGGTGCAAGAAGGAGCCCGTGGTGACGGCTCCGGTGACCGAACAGAATCCGGCCAGGTAAATATATTAGTTAAGCCTGTGCTGACTAGCTAATTGATGCATTCATTGTTTTGGTATGTACACATATTAATTAACACTCGTCTTTCTTCTTTTTTCTAGCCCTCCGGATCGAGCACAACTGCGGTAAAGAGACGAGGCCCGAAGAGAAAGTTGCGCTCGGATGAAAGGTTTGAGATCACAGCAATCGCGCGCGACGGCCAACCGATTGAACCCCTCCGGACAAAGGATGCTTTTGCTGCTCAGTGCGGGGTTCTAGTTAGGGACAAGATCCCGATCAGCATCCACCAATGGTATAAGCCTAAGAAGGAAGACCCTGAGGTGTCTTATGTCAATAATATGGAGAAAGATGATCTTTGGACTGAGCTGAAGGCAAATTTCACCCTACCGCCAGAGGAGGATCCGGAGAAGCCAGTTATAGAGCAATTAATCAAGTCTCATGCTCTTAAGAAGATGGCAGACCTATTCAGGAGGTGGAAGAATGAGCTGAAAACGTTTGTCGACAAAGAAGAGACACCTGAATTCATTGGCCGGTATGAGAAGATCAGAGATCACTGGCCCGCATTTGTGGCCCACAATACACCGGAAAAGAGTAAGAAGATGTCAGCGACAAACAAGATGAATGCTGCGAAGAAGAAGCTTCACCATCGCACGGGGTCAGGTGGCTACCTCAAAGCCCGGCCTAAGTGGGCCAAGTCTGAGAGGGATCTGCTTGATAAAGGGATCGAACCACAGACAATGAACTGGCCAGACCGTTGCCGGACTTGGTTCTTCGGGGCTGGCGGAACCTTGGACCCTGTATCAGGGAGGTGTCGTTGGACGGACGAGCAACTTGCAATACCCGTCAAGAAGATTCAGCACTATATCGATGCAGCGCAGCAAGGGACGTTCGTTCCAGACAGAGAGAACGACGAGCTCACAATGGCCCTCGGGAATCCTGAGCACCCTGGAAGGACACGAGGCACGCCAGGCTCCGTTTCGTGGAAGGCTGGTTTTCCAGACGCGGGCGGTTACAAAACCCAGGAGAGGAGGAAAAAAGTGGAGCAGATCCAAATTCAGCGTCTGCACGAAAGGGTTCAAGTGCTAGAGGAACGAGACAGCAATAGAGATGCCGAAACTGCCCCCGAAGCTACACTGCCATCTCAGCGGAGAAGCAGCGTGGCTTCCACCGAGCTGCTTCAGCTGGAGCATGCGGCTCCTGCTAGCTACCCGGTGGATGCTATCACGGAGTCTCAACATTGCCACCTTATGGCGGAATGGCAGAACTTCAAAGTCAAGGCGGCTGTTGGCTCTGTTTTACCTACTGAACCCGGCGCAACCTACCACTGCCGGCCGATTCCTGAAGGATATGCTAGGGTGATGGTGGATGAAATAACGGAGGGATTTGAGGACCTCCAGCTTGACCACCCTACCGGTGAAGGGGAGACTCGGCTGGGTTCTGCTCTGAAGACTCAATGCCTATGGCGGAAGGAGCTCATCAAGCTTCCGAACTGGACGGCTCCGGCGAGTAAGGGCACTCCGCCTCCTTCTCCGGCGCGTGGCGGCACTCCGCCTCCTTCTCCGCCAGCGCCGGCGCGCCAGAGCAGCCAGCCTCCTCCTTCTCCGCCTCGTCAGCAAGGGCGGAAGAGACCCGCCGCCGCTGCGGCTGCTTCGGCGCGTCGTAGTCCTTCTCCTCCGCCTTGTAAGCAAGGAAAGAAGACAGCCGCAGCCGCTCCGTCTGCTCTGCCGGCGTCTAGCAGTACAACTGCCAGAGGCGGGAGGCAATACAGATTCGGTCCTTCTCTGAAGACTCCAGAGAAGTTACCATATGAGAGGACCGAGGAGGAGAACGCGAAGATCGTGCGAGCCGAAGTAAAGAACTTCTTTGAAGGGGACAAAGCAAAGAAACATCCACCTCCGGAGGAGAAGGTAGATCCGGTGAAAGCAAAGCGCACTCTGGCTGCCCTGACAAAACCACCAAAGTCTCCGCCAAAAGGCAACTATGAGCGCGTTCTTGCAAAGGCATATGCCGAAGCGGAGCGGTCGGGAAGTACTGTCAGTGATAAAAGGATGAAAGAGCAACGAGCTGGAAAAAAAATTGCCCAGCTCGGCGAACAAGAGAACCAATCGTGCCCCCCGCTCAATGTGTCAAAAGACATCGTCGCTAATGATCCGGGTATGGTGCCCGGTTATACCGATCTTGGAGATTACCTGCCCGACGATGTACATTATGAAATCATGGAGGTGGACGAACACAAATACCATTACGGGAAGCCTCTCGTCAAAGATGTCAAATCTCTAAGCACGATGATGCGAAGACTACATGATTGGTACATGAAAACCTGCAGAGAGTTTGATGGGATGAGTACTTTAACGCTGAGAGTTAAACCGGAGCATGACCTCGTTGGAATTGAACTGCTGAATGTTCCATTTGAAGATTTCTTTCAGTTTTACAATCTAATGTCCCTCGATAAAACAACGATCACTTGCTACTGTCTGTAAGTAGTACTACTTCTGTCATTAAGTCTCTCTATATAGGTCAGCTCTTTCATTGCATGTATTTATACTTATCCTCACTATATTATGCAGATTGAAGATCGCCGAATTGAAGAAAAGACAAATCGGTGATATTGGGTTGATTAACACAAATCTCATAGATGCAACTCAGGTTAAATTTCATGCCAAAGAAGCCAAGGCCAACTTGCTACAATCGTTGGTAATAAATCAAAACAAAGATATAATACTCTTTCCTTACAACTTCAAGTGAGTGTTATTGTCTTCTGCATATTCGGTTTCCCTTTATTAGTCCAGGTTATGGTAATGTAATTGATGACTTATGCATGCATGCGCAGCTTCCACTATATTCTCCTAGAGATTAAGCTAGAGTCGGGAGTAGTAACCGTCTTAGACTCGGGACGAAAAGATCCCCAGGACTATGCGAACATCACTCAAATGCTCCAGAAGTAAGTTAAATCGATCATTATCCACCATATCAACAACTTTGTTCATTTCCTGATATCAAGTAATTGTTTTCTTTGTCTGGCAGGGTTTGGAGAAAATTCACCTCAAAAGCCCCGGGACTGCCGAACCAGCTACAATTTAGACACCCGAAAGTAAGTACTATAGTAGCATGTTCCGCGCATCTCCTAGTGATTCAAGCGCTAGTTTGATCAATACCATTTAGCATGCTTGCTTATCAGTTTGATTGACCTCTATTTCTTGTAAAGTGGTTGTGGCAGCAACCCGGGAATAATTACTATGGATACTACATTTGCGAGTCCATCCGCTACCATACCTGTGAGTGGGGCTACACTGAAGAACAATATGAAGTGCGTAAGCAATAATATTCATAATTTTATTTTATACCATCATTTGTGTTGAGTTTCATTTATTCATATATATATGTATTGACCCCCTTCTTCAAATTAGATTTTTCGGAAGCGGGATCAACTCCTAGCACCAGATCGTATGCGAGGAATTCAAGAGGAATTGGCGGCATTCTTCCTTGACCACGTGATCGCTGAAAACGGAGAATACTATGTGGACCCTGTGTTCCTATAATATAATTAGGAGATTGTATTGTAAGAGATAATTATTGTATATATGTAGCTGGTAGTGTCGGATAGATATATGAGAACTTGTTGTTCGACCAATATCTCGGAGAAGGAGAGGTGGTCGATATCACTTCTCTCTGTATGCATATATATATGTTCATGACGATCTTCTGTTTCGTTCATTTGATTACTAGCTAGCGTGTCTACTCCTCTCCATACGTATATAATACGTAGCGTCGACAAAGCACGGAGATAAGAGAGGACACTTCTCTCTATTAATTAGCTAGCTAACACAATATATGAAACACCTAAATTAACCCCCCAAAACCCCTAAACCACCCCCTTTCAAAAAAAACAAAAACCTCAGCTCCTGCCAGGTGCTGACGCGTGGATGCCTATTGGTCCCGGTTGGTGGCACCAACCGGGACCAAAGGCCCTCCTGCTTGGGCTCCCCGCACCGTCCACGTGGACGGCCTTTAGTCCCGGTTCGTGTAAGAACCGGGACTAAAGGGCTAGGGCATTAGTAACGACCCTTTAGTCCCGGTTCCAGAACCAGGACTAAAGGCCCTTATGAACCGGGGTAAAAGCCCCTTTTCCTACTAGTGCATGTTAGCCGAGCAATACTGTCGGCATTGTCGTGTGTTTGCCGACTTATTCCCTTTGCCGGGTGCGACTCTCGGCGTTCTTTACTTTGCCGAGTGCCCGTGCTTTGGCTCTCGGCGAAGACGCCGACACCCGGCGTATACGAAAATTCCAGTAGTGGCTGCATATATAATCACTGACCCAAGTAGATAGATCACAACAAACCAAGTACCCAACTAAGCAAGGAAAATAAACATGGAGCTGGGGTTGGAGCCGGAGCTGGAGAGCAGCGCGGTGGTCGCGATCACGGAGGCCAGCCTCGACCGGGAGAAGCTGCTGGCGGCGCTTCTGCTGTGTGGCGTACTTGAGGCCGCTGGGGCGCTGTGGCTGCTCGTCTACCAGGGTCCCGGCGGCGTCTTCCTCCACGGTGGCAAGGTGGTCTTCTATTCCTACTACACCATGGTCGTTGTCCTGGTACTCTTTGGGTGCGCAGAGGCCTGGACTGGCCTCTAGGTAAATCGACATCCGCGTGACCGGCGAGCCGCCGGGAAGACCGCCCTGTGGTGCTCCATCCTGCCCCTTGTCCTCGTTGCGGGCCTCGGAGGTTTTGCATCCGCCATCCCCAAATAGTTCCCGCCTTTATAATTTTTTGTACTTATGTTGTGATTTCTTTTCATTTTGAGTGGTAGTACGAATCTGTATCCCCCTCCCCCCCCTAAATTTTGTTATCATACACGTATTTGTGTGAAAATAAATGGAGTGTTTGAATATTTGAAATAAAAGAGGGCATTAATTTTTTTGAAATGAGGTGGACCTTCATTTGGTATTGTTGAGGTTTTTGCTCATGGTCAAAGCCCAGCCCATTTACAGAGACGTGCAGGCCTTTCAAGCTCTAACTTGACGATAACGCACTGCGGCCATTTTTAGCCCGTTACAGTCTTTATGGGTGTGTTTGGTAGGATGCTTGGAGGATGCATGAGGGTAAAAATTCCCGATCCGACCCACTTTTACTTGTTTGGTAGGGTGCATGAGCTCACCTGAGCTATGCCCATCTGATGCATAAAAGGGCCCTCAGCCATGCCCATCTCATGCACCCCAGATAGGGTGCATGGAGGCAGCCATGCTGGCCCTGACCCTCCTCCCTCCTCCCACCAGAGCATGTCCAAATATGTTTAAATTTTCAAAAAATGTTCACAATTTCAAATTTTGTTTAAATTTTCAAAAAATATTCAGAATTTCAAAATTTGTTCAAATTTTTTAAAAAGATCCGAATTTAATTTGTTTAACTTTTTGAAATTTTAGAATTTCTTTAAATGTTCAGAATTTCAAATTTTGTTTAAATTTTCAAAAAATGTTCAGAATTTCAAAAAATAAGTAAATAATGTTTAGAATTTTTTAAAAAGTAAATTTTCAAAAAATGTTCAGAATTTCATTTTTTTATTTTTTTATAAAATATTCAAAATTTGATTAAATTTTCAAAAAATCCAGAATTTCAAATGAGTTCAAACTTTTAAAAAAAATCGGAATTTCAAATTTTCAATAAAATATTGAGCATGTCTAAACACATGCAGGCTGCCAAACAAAGTCTTAGCTCAGCATCCCTCAGCGCATACATTAGTACCAAACAAGGGCAACTGCATAAACTCAGCATGTCTACACTCAGCAATAGATGAGAGAAGAACAACTAGTCTAGGTCCATACATGCTATATATGTGGAGCTGAGCTCTCGTCTCACGCACCCCCCCTGTCTGCACTTTGCTTCCTCCGTCCACTCCACGCCACGGCCGGCCGCTCACGAGCCCTTCCGCCGGATCTGCCGATGGAGGCCGCCGGGATCGGGTGGCTAGCGCAGTCCATCCTCTCGAGCCCCCTCATCAGCAAGTCCCCTGATCCGTGGGTCCGCGAGGCCGTGCTTGCGGAGGAAATCGAGGGGCTCACGTCTGCAATCAAGGGAGTCCGGGTGGTGGTCTCTGCTGTTGAGGGCAGGGAGTTTGCCAACGAGCCACTGGCTGAATCTCGACTACCACAGGCTCAAACACGGTAAGCCTGCTTACTGCCTGCATCAGTTGTGTGAACCAGTTGCAAAATACAGTTAAATTAAAATTTATCTGAGCTTTCTTCTTCAGGTGGTGGGGTAGAAATAGCCAATGCAGATGCCTTTGCCGTTGTGAATTATAGTCTTGTTCATGTGTTTGTCAGTTCGTATGAGTTACTAGCGTTTTGCTGAAATTCTCCATGTAGTACAGTTCACTTCTTAATGCAAGGCCTTGTGAGGCGTGGGAGTATTATTGTTGCTCTGAACCTGCAACTTTGGCATGGTTTGGTTTCTAAATGTAAAGGAACCAGGGAGTTTCACCCTCCCTGTTCATCTAAAAATGAAGGTTTCAATGATCATGAGGACCATGCTAATACTTTTCTAATTTGGGTACAGCTACTTTGTCGTTGATGGTCGATACTGATATACGGCCAACAGGCAGCGGTTGTGGGAAGAGGCAGCGCTCCAAGGCATGGGACCATTTTGCCGTGATAAGAGATGATAATGGAAACCCTGTGGAGGCAGAATGTAAGTACTATCATACGGTGGTCCAGTGTAAGACTACAAATGGGACATGAGTCTTGAGCAGGCCGCATATCAAGAGCGCTGGTTGCATGGCAAGTCACCAATCGCAAGACCCTTCCTCAAGGTAGGACTTTACATGCTACTACAATTCATGCATTTTTACATCTTTGCACTGGTGCACTTTTGCAATTGTACCTTTATTAGTTGCAAAATTTCATTGGTCCCTGTTTTGTACTTATGTATGAATGGATTTGATGGATCATCTAAATATCCTTTTTTTTCTGGCAAACAACCCTTCTTTTTAATACATATCTTTTAGGATACCATATAATTGATGCATGAAAACCATAAATTTACTTGTTTCTGCATCCGTGTGTATCCTTTACTATCCTTGTAATTCATTCACACAATCTGCTAAACAAACCATTGTTTTTGTTCCAGCATAGGCAATGCTACTGGAAATGATATGACTGTAACACTTGGTAACCCATCCAGCAGAAAAAGGATGAGAATTGGTCCTGACTCAACACAAGTCACCACAGATAACACAAACCCTTGGAACAAGGACACATTTCCCAGAAGGTTACAAGAAATAACTAGTCGGTTGCAAGGCATTCAAGGGAATGTGATAGAGGTTCTCGAGATACTTTTGTTAGACGCTGCTGCAACTTCAAACCATCGTAAGAGTACAACGTCTGATCCATGCCAAAGAACATCAAGTCTTGTTCAAAGAAAAATGTATGGGAGAGATGCAGAGAAGAAATTCATCATCAAGTTGATAACAGAACACAAATCAGCTGCTGGTGCCACTATTCTGCCTATTGTAGGCATAGGAGGAGTTGGGAAGACAGCTTTTGCCCAACTCGTATACAATGATCCTGCTCTGTAAAATCAATTTGACCATAGGATATGGATTTGGGTGTCTAAAAACTTTGATGAAGTGAGACTCACAAGGAATATGCTAGATTTTGTGTCCGAGGAAACACATCAAGGGCTTTGCAGTTTGCCAAGCTTCAGGAGATCTTGAAGACTAAAATCAAATCGAAGAGGGTTCTACTTGTTTTAGATGATGTCTAGGATGATAGATATCATAGCCGATGGGACCAGCTATTGGCTCCTTTTACGTCTGCCAGTGCAAACAACAATTTGATGCTCATGACAACTAGAAAATCATCTTTTGCAAAAAGAAGAGCAACAACTAAACCAATTAAGTTAGGTGCGTTGCAAAAAGATGATTTCTGGTTATTGTTTAAAGCATGTGCATTTGGTGATGAGAACTACAAAGAGCAAGAAAGTCTAAGTGACATAGGGCAAAACATAGCACAAAAATTAAAGGGAAACTCATTAGCAGCACAAACTGCAGGAGCACTATTAAGGGAGCATCTTACCGTTGAACGCATTTGGTGATGAGAACTACAAAGAGCAAGAGAGTCTAAGTGACATAGGGCAAAACATAACACAAAAATTAAAGGGAAACTCGTTAGCAGCACAAACTGCAGGAGCATCTTACCATTGAATATTTGACTAGCAATCTGAGGAATGAATATAGGAAATGCCTGCAACTCGCTAGTGGCATCATGTCCTCTTTGAAGCTTTGCTATGACGAGCTACCCTTCCATTTACAACAGTGCTTCTCATATTGTTCTATATTCCCATACAATTATCAGTTCCCCATCAAGGAGTTAGTTCATATGTGGATATCACAGGGATTTATGAAGCGTGATCATTCAAGTGGGAGTTTGGAGGAGATGGGACGATCCTATGTAACTGAGTTGGTGAACTTGGGCTTCTTTGAGCAGGTTGAGGAAAATGAAGAAGTCTTCTCTTCGGGCAGACAGACTTCCTATGCTGTTAGTGTTCTTATGCATGATTTTGCAAGGGTTGTTTCAAGAATGGAGTGTGCAACATTGGATGGTATATATTGCAATGAAATATCGCCAACTATACACCATTTGTCAATTCTAATTGATTCTGTATATCCTATGGATGATCAGACTAGCAACAAACCTCGTAGTGAGAAGTTTGAAGAACAACTGCGAAGTGCATTTGCATCCGTGAAAAAACTGAGGACATTGGTGTTACTTGGGAAATGTGACTCTTTCTTCTTCAAAACTTTGCAAGAAGCATTCTGAAAGGAACATCATTTGCGAGTGCTGCATTTGTCTGCAATATATGCTGATTTTTATTTCTTCTCATGTAGTTGGGTAAATCTTACACATCTCCAGTGTCTTAAACTTTATGAAGGTCATGTTGAGCTAGGTTCACCGCCTCAAATTTCGAACAAGTTTTCACATCAGGTATTAGATGATTTCCTTATCACTTTGCACACAATTCATCTAGAGAACTGTGAAGAGTGCTGGGTACTTCCAGCTCTGGGAAGGTTTTCGTTTCTTGCATGACTGAAGTTGAGAAACTTGCAGAAAATAAGAGAAGTATCGGTTCCATCATTGGAGGAGCTAGTTTTAGTTGAAATACCTGAGTTGGAGAGTTGTGTGTGCACTTCTCTTGTAGATCTGAACTCTAACCTAAGAGTCCTAGAGATCCGTAGTTGCCATGCACTCAAGATATTTGATTTGCTTGAGAAACATCATAGTTTCGAGATGAAGAAGAATGAATGGTTGCCCAGTCTCAGTAAATTAGTTATTTGTGATTGTCCTCACTTGCAAGTATTGATCCCTCTTCGGCCTTCAGCCACATTTTCCGAACTTGTAATCAGCAGAGTTTCAACATTTCTCATGATGGATGGATTTCCCATGGAAACATTCGAAATTAGGCCAAATAGTCTTTTCGGTGAGTCTTCTGGTGAGATTAGACTGGATGACAAAATCTTGGCATTCCATAATCTAAGGGACCTCAAACACTTGAAAATAGAAGATTGTAGGAATTTGACGTCTATTTCTCTAATAAGTTTTTATCAGCTCGTATCTTTAGAGAGTTTGAGCATCACATACTGTAGAAAACTCTGTTCTTCAGATATTGTGTCACACATGCATGAAGATGTGGTAGCTGCAGATCATATTGCCCTCCCATCTCCTGAAAGTCTCAATATTGTTTCATGTCGAATAACGGGGAAATGGCTATCTATGCTACTTCGACATGCGCCGGCTGTGAAGGAATTCATGTTAGAGCATCTCCAGCCGCACCCCCAATAGGCCCTCCTCAGTTGATTTTTCCGCGCCGGCGCCCAAAAATCGGCCCAGTCGCGCCCCCAGGAGCCTGTTTTTCGCCGGTTTGGGCCGAAACTGGCGCCGGCGTACCCAGGCCGAACCCGGCGCGCTGGGGGCTGCCCGGGGGCGCTAGGGCGAGTGATTTTGGCGTGAACGCACTGCGGGCCAGCCAGTCAGCGACACTCGCCTCATCGTCCTCACAATGCGTCGGTTTCCCGCGTGGAATCAATGGCAAGGCTGCCGCTGGCTAGCCTTCCATTGATTCCTCACGGGCGGCGCGGCGACGCCCCCCCTCCCGCCACGCATACACACAGCGCCCGGATATAAAAGCAATTCCTCTCCCTCCCCTCTGGCCACACCCGCCCACAGCCGCCGCCGAGCTCTGCCTCTCTCTCTCTCCCCACGCGCAGCCGCCGAGCTCTGCCTCTCTCCCCGTGCCCAACCGCGACGATGGCTGAACGATTCCCCGGCGATGGAGCAGAGGTCAACGGCTTCGGCCGCCGCTCGCTTCACGAGTGGGAGGCGTACTTGCTCTTCGAGGCCAACATCCCGGCGCCTGCCAACATGCGCGCCGGGTCGAGGGCTTGGAGGCTCAGCGCCGGCGGCGTCCCCATTCCCCTGGTGCCCGACGTCGACGCCTGCCCCGACTACTTCGCCGACGAGGTCGACCGCGTGCGCACGTCGCTGACGGACGAGCAGCGGGCCCTCCCGCAGTACGCCGCCGGCAACCACGAGGCCTGGACGGCGTGCTTTCAGCACCGGCAGGCGCAGCCAATCGCCTCCACCAACGGGGCGCCGGTGGTGAGGGCCAGCAAGAACAGCGAGGGGCGCCGCCTGTGGTGGGGCACCCTCAACCGCTCGCTTCACGTCGTCCTCCAGCACTTTGACGGCGGCAACGACTCGCCCTTGACGTACCCTCCCGCCCCGGCCTGGAGCGGCGGCCAGTGGAAGCCAAGGAGGACGGTGTCCTCTTCTTCCTCCTCCTCCCGTTCCTCCTCGTCGGGGTCGCCGACGCTGCTCAACGTCAAGGCCGAGCCCGCCGAGACGCCGCTCGGCCGGCGAACACGCAGTGCCGGCATTGTCATCAACGATGGCGGACGCACCTCCTCCTCGGCTCCTTCCCGCTTCGTCAGGCCGAAGACGAAGCCCGGGCTCGGTGAAGACGGAGCCGGGCCTCTCCGACGAGGCGGCCTTGAAGTGGGCGCGCGAGGATTGGGCGCGGACGGAGCTAGAGCGCCAGTGTCGTGCCCTAGAACAGTACTTCGCTCGGCGCCGTGGCCGCGACGAGGGAAGAGTCGTCGTCCTTGATGACGACGATGACGACGCGCCGCCACCGGTCCGCCGAGGCGACGGCGGGGAGGGGTCCAGCAGGGCGGCTGCATCAAGGAGGGGAAGGACGACGACGAGGACAACGGCGATGGCGGCGACGGCGACGAGGACTTCGCCGCGCTCAGCGCGTTCTTCCTGTAGTTTAGGCCTTTATTTTTTAAGTTTGCTATGTAAAAACTGTTAAAATTGCCGAAGTTTATTTTTAAGTTTGCTATATTTCGCCGAAGTTTATGCCCATTTGCCGAATTATAGCCGAACGTATGTTAAAAAAAATGAAAAAATCTTCTGCGTCGACCCTGGGGCCGGCGGCTGGGAACCTGATCGGCCCCAAGCTTATTTTTTCGCCGGGTCGCCCCCAGATGGCGATTTTTCGAGTCCCCCTTGGGGGGCAACGGCTGGAGATGCTCTTAGAGGACTGTCCAGAGTTGACAGAGTTAAGGATTGAAAATGCACGGGCCTTAGAGGCTTCATCATCAAGATATCAAAATGATTTGCCAGCGAGCTCAGCTCCAGACGGATTGTTATGCATTCCATTAAATGCCACATCCTCTCTCAAAAAGATAACTATTCACAAATGCATCGATCTAATATTTGAATGGAGCAGAAAAGGCTTCACTCAATTTTACCTCCCTTGAGTATGTCAAAATTGGGGAATTGCCCATGCTGTTCTCGTCTTTGGTGGATGGAAGGTTGCTCCTCCCGCAATCACTTGAAGAGATCGCAATTTATGACTATTCCCAGGAAATCGTGCAACTCTGCTTTCTGAATAATCATACATGCCTCAAAAAATTAGAAGTATTTCATGGCCGAAGTTTGAATTTTCTAATGCTGGAATCCTGCACGTCACTGGTGTTGGCACTGGTCCTGACGTCGACGCAGCGATCCGCTGATTACTTTCCGGCGGAGCGACGAACGACGAACTAGGCTGGAGACACGCACGTAGCAAACTAGCTGACTCCGGCGAGTTGCACACGTGAACAGGACACGGCGACTTGATTGCAAAACCTGGAACGTGTCGTCCCTGTTGTTTATTGCTTTTACAATCTGATGATTACAGAGGGACTAGGTACAGGTATAAATAGTATCTATCCTACCTAGCATCTAGCCGACTCGGCAAAAGACTACACCCCCTATCGGTACGGAGGGCCTTCAGCTTGGCTTCAGACTCGACTTCGGCCGCCATCTTTACTTTCCTGAAGGCTTGCAAAGCTTGATCTTTCGTCTTCAACAACACAATCCACATTTATCTGCTGAAGTCATCGACGATGAGCAAGAAGTATTTGTTCCCAGCTGGGGTAGCCGGAGTAATAGGGCCGCACAAATCTCCATGGACCAACTCAAGAGCTTTACTTGCTCTAAAGTTCCCCTCTCTAGGGAACGAGGCCCGCCTTTGTTTCCCAACAAGGCAACCGTCGCACACTTGCTCAACATGATCGATGCACAGTAGACCACGTACCATCTCATTTTGTTCAAGTTGCCGAAGAGCTTGAACATTTAGATGACCGTAGCGCGCGTGCCACTTCCATGCCGAGTCTTCCATGCTTGACAAGAGACATACTGGATCCACACGATCCAAGTTGAGGATATAGAGTCTGTTCGGCGACCTCTGCACTTTCATGATCAACATCCTCTGACGGTCATACCCCCATAAATAGCCATCTTCGAGCACAATCTTGCAACCATGCTCCTCAAGCTGGCCGAGACTTATGATGTTGCTCTTTAGTTTGGGAATATAGTACACATGTGTGAGTACCTTGTGACCGCCGTTCTTCAGCTCAAACAGGACAGTGCCTCGCCCTGTGATGCCAACGGTTCGCCCGTCACCGAACCGAACCGTGCCTCCCACCGAGAGATTTAGCTCAGAAAACTGGTCCTTGTCGCCGGTCATGTGGTTGCTTGCTCCCGTGTCGAGGTACCACACGTGTCCCGCCGTGTTCGTCCTCTGCTTGTCATGAAGATAAACCTTCTCTTCGTTGAGCGTGACAACCTCGGTAGCCGGCGCCTTTGGAGCTGGACCCTCCTCGTCCATAAGCTCGCATACTTCGACCACGAGCATCATGTCGCTATCATCGCCTCCCTTGGCCATGAGAGCTCTTTCCTTCGGTGGATTCTTGCAATCAGACTTGAAGTGACCGAGGATTCCACAATTGTGACACTTTACTTTCTTTATGTCAAATTTTCTCCTTGGTTTTCTAGCCCTTCCTTCCTGTCCAGCGAAGTCCTTTCTCGTCGGGCGTTGCTTCTCCTTTGCTTTACTGCCGCTCGAGGATCCACCTTGCTTTTCTTTCATCAGGGCCATCCATTGAGCCATTGTAAGCATGAGATGCTCACTCTCCTTCGAATCGCCGAAGCTGAGACGAATTCTCTCGTCGTGGGCCTTGAACCTTCCGACGAGATCCTCGACCTTGAGAGTCTTTAGGTCGAGACATTGTTCGATCGACGTGACGATCTGGATGTAGCGTGCAGGCGCGGCGCGCAAAAGTCGTCGGACGATCGCAACTTCTTCTAGGGTTGAACCATAGCTGCGTATGCCGTTGACGAGGGTCTTGAGACGGGAGGTAAACTGATCAACCGTCTCACTTTCATCCATCTTCAGGCACTCGTAGCTTCTCATCAAGGACTGGAAGTGTGCTTCCTTGACACGGTCATGACCCTGGTGCAGGATCTTGATGGTCTCCCATGCCTCCTTCGCCGATTTCTTTCCGACGAGGTGTTGTAGCACATCCTTCGGCATGGCGGAGTAGATCGCCGTCAACGCCTGACGATCCTTCCGATACTTCGCCGCGCCCTTCGTGTACTCGGCGCCACCGGGGTCGACGGCTTCCCAGAGCTCGGCTCCCTCCATCGCGACCTCCATGTTCATTGCCCATAGCGCGTAGTCCTCTCGATCCAGACGGGGAAATTGCGATCCCCCGACCATCGGCATCGGTGCTCCCGCTGCTGCTGTCACGATCTCCTTGCCTGTGTTCCACATGATCTTACTGCTCTGATACCAATTGTTGGCACAGACCCTCTACGTCGAGTACTTTCCGACATACTTGTACGACTGTGATTCGTCGACCGTTGCTTTTGGCCGAGATACACACACGTTCACGTACAAGCTATCTGTCCAAGCAAGTTGATTGATCTTTGTGAACGGAGGAACAAAGCTAGCTAGCCTGGCTAGCTGCCTGATGTATTCCGCCGGGGGACAGCCGTATATGATGCAACGAAGACACACAAATACGCACACAAGAACACGAGTATTGATGGTTTTCCTTGTATTGATCTGAATTAATCTTACAAGGGTATACCTTCGTATATATAGTATCTAGGACTAACTCAATCTAACCTAGCCGGTTACCAAGTCCTAATCCTAGTAGTACTATTAGGTGATTGTACCATGTCCGAGCCGGACAAGGCCACATCGTGGTTTATTCCAACAACTGGAAGATCTGGAAATTAGACTATGCAATTCACTGGCCGCATTGCACGGCATAGAATCGCTTAGAACCCTCAGGTCTTTGGCATTATATGGAAACCCATGTTTAGAATTGCATGCGTTGGGATCCTTCACACTGCTGGAAGATTTACAAATTGTAGACTGTACTGTGCTCATCGCACTAGAGGGCTTGCGATCCGTCATGAACCTCAGGCATTTATCAGTGCTCAGACACCCTACCTGGCTTCCTACAATGTCGTGTATAGATGGAATTTTCCCTAGACTGGAAAGTCTTGAAATCGGCAATTTCTCTAGCTTTACCACGTCATTCTGCAGGGGCCTCACCTGCTTCCAACGACTACAACTAATTTGTTTGAAAGAGGCAAAGCTAACAGATGAGCAAGAGACAGCATTTCTGCTCCACAGGTCCTTGCAAGATCTCCACTTTGTTTCTTGTGGCGATCTCGTATATCTTCCTACGGGGCTGCACAGACTTCCTACCCTCAAGACATTGACGATCTACCGCTGTGGTCGCATCTCACGGCTGCCGAAGGAGGGTCTCCCACCCTCGCTGGAAGAGCTGGATATCAAATATTGCAGCAAGAAGCTGTCAAAACAATGCAGATTGCTAGCAACAAGCAAGCTAAAGGTCAAAATTGTTGACCGCCCACCATGGATGAGAAACTAATTCCATGATGGATTGCTGCGAGGGACTTTCTACCACGGCATAGACAGGAAGAGACTGTGCTTCTTGTGTGTCTTAGTGGTTTAGGCTATTTGGCGTGAAAGGAGTGCTCACGTCTTCATCACGCCCATTCTGTGAGTTGTCATCAAGGGTGATGCTGGGTTTTGGTTCAGGAAGCTTTAGGTCCCCTTGTGTTGGCCTTTTCTTTTTGCAATGTACTTTGTGGCTTCCTGGTCGTCGCTACTCGTTGCTACTGAATGGAGGGAGTAAATCAATGTGATATCTGTTCCTCAAATTATGCTATCGTTCAAATGAATGTATTTTCCTACATATTAGTCAGAGAAGCTGTACCTGTACTAGTATGTATTTTGTAGGAAGACGGGACGGCAATATTTGCTGTATTTTGGAGCCCCCTATTGCCAAAATCTTGTCGTCATTTAACGGGCATTCGCATTTGGGTTGCAAGCTGTATTATTAGTGCTTGCTAAGTTGTTTCGACCAATGAAAATGAGGTTTGCTGCTGAGTTGTCCTTGCGGAACTGAAGGGCAGCTGAAGCTTTCTGCTATAGGTTTAGCACGAGCAGCAGTTGTCTTCTTAATTCTTATGAGCCATCAGCCAGTTTTGGCACCTAATTTTTGGCTGAAAAAGGAACTGAAACGCAGGCCATGACAGTAAAATGGAGTACCAGCATCCATCAATACAGCTCCACAACACATGCTACAGTAATGTTTTACAGTACTGTTGCGTGTACATTCGCGGTCGTAAGAAAGATAAATTCACTACACCACATACTTCAAAGTGTTCATCATGTCCAGACTCTGGACCAGTGTATATCACACGACAAAAAATGTGTCTTCTTTTTGTTTGCTACAAAAATCAAATCAAATCCCTTCACATCGAGTTTTTTGTTTTTGTTTTTGACAATCATTCATACTGGGTATTTATTTTTCTTTTCTGTTTTTGACAATGAGTCACATCACATCACATCGAATACGTTTTGACTGGGCTGGCTCACATTGCAACCTGAAGAAAACTGAGAACAAGTGGGCTTGACAGTACTACGGACAGCTGGGCCGGGCTGATCACATTCACAAGAATCCCTGACCCGCGACACGTTGCGGGCTTGCGCGGCTCTCGGTTGGCCGGCGTCCAGTCCAAACCCCGGCGACGGCGAGCATCGCAACGCCCTTGGTTAACTCGCTGGTTTAAGTCCCGACTCCACCGCTCGCCGTCCCTCCGTCGGCAACTCGCTGGTTCAAGTCCTGAGTCTTGAATCCACCGCTCGCCGCCCCTCCGTTGGCAACTCGCTGCATCCGCCCCTTGCTTTGTTGGCGTCGGCCCGGGACACGCACGGCTAGTGCCCGGAGCAGCTAGCCGGAGGCACGGTGCGCAGGGGACGGCGAGGCGAGCTAGCCCCCGTTTTTTTTTTTGACCGGAACTGGCAGGTGTTCTGCCTTTTTCATTATAGTAGGGGGAAAATTGTACGGTGTTGCCAAGAGGATCGACAACCAGGTAAGAAGGGAGACATAACGAGATCAAAGCGTAGTAACAAAAAAGCTAAAATTGGTAGCCTAGTGCTGCTAACAGCTCCGCTACCCAATCAGCTACTACTCCCATGCCTCCGTCAGGAGGCTCAAATCATCTTTAGTTCTAAGGAGTATAGCCGAACTGGATTGATTGATGGCCTTAAATATCCTTCTGTTTCGCTCAAGCCAAATATTCCATGCAATATATGCAGCCGCTGTGCACTCATCAACCGGTTGGCCTTTTTTCCTTAGTTTCGCCACTTTGTTCCACCAGGAGGAAATAGAGGTGGCGCCCATTGAAGCCTGGACTGCTAGTGGATAAGAGTGGTTTGCCTCATGCCAAATCTGTTTTGCAAAAGGGCACTCGAGAACCAAATGATGTGCAGATTCCAAAATTTGATCACAGCCAACGCATAACTCAGTGTGATCCCAATTCTTTGCACTCAACCGATCAGCAGTCTAGAGCCTATTTTGAAGGAGTAACCAGATGAAGAATTTGACTTTCTTTTCGGCTCTGATTTTCCACACGTTCTGTAGGTGTGGTTAAGGAATGCGAGTTAAGAACTGCACATGGTAAGCCGATTTTGCGGAGTACTCCCCATTGGCTGTCAGCTTCCACATAATCTTGTCGGGTGTAGGCAGCAACGAAATGGACTGCACTTTTGTCCAGAGATCAATAAAGGAGTCCAGCATAGCAGAAGAGTTGATAAACTGAAGGCCTCTCATCCAAGCACCTCCACTAAGGGCCTGACTGACAGAAAGTCTTTTGGACCTGGCCATCTGGAATAGTTCAGGGGCCAATTCCTTGGGTGCTCGGTCCTGTAACCATCTATGCTTCCAAAAATTCACCAGATTACCATCTCCGAGCGAAATCGAAGTGCAGGCCGCAAATAAATTCAGGTCCGTTTGATTGCAAGGAATCGGGGTCCCCTTCCATGGCCTGTCCAGATTGTCCCGTTCATACCATGCCCATCGGAGTCTTAGTGCCCGGCCAAAAGCGTGTATTTCCTTGATTCCCAGGCCACCCACGCTTAGTGGCGCGCAGATACGCTTCCAGTTAACAAGGCACTTTCCTCCGTGTGCTTCCTCTTCTGTGCTCCATAGAAAATTTCTTCTCAACTTGTCAAATTTCTTGGTGAACTAGCTATTGGGAGAGAAGGCAGTGAGAAAGTAAGTGATGGTGGCTGTGAGAGCCGAGTTGATCAGATCTAGTCTGCCCATTCTGTTCATCAGCTTCCCTTTCCAGATAGATAATCTGCTTTTACCCTTGTCCAATAATGGTTGTAGCTCTATTCGTCTCAAGTTTCTCAAGGATAGAGGCAGTCCCAGGTATTTGCTGGGAAATGAACCCACTGAGCCTCCAAAGTTTGTTATCAGATTTTGTACAATACTTTGCTGACACTGTATGGGGTAAATCACACATTTATTGGGGTTGATAGTAAGACCCGAGATGCTCCCGAATACATCAAGAATTCTGATAATGGCCTCAATCCGCCGGCGATCCGGAAAGGCAAAAATTGCTCTGTCATCCGCATAAAGACTGGCCCTCATTCTTGCTACATTCCGTGGCATGGGACTTAGAATACCCTGAGCAGTTGCACTGTCCAGAATTCTAAGGAGCGGATCCATTGCCAAGATAAACAGCATTGGTGACAACGGGTCCCCTTGACGCAATCCTTTTCTATGTGCAAAAGCAGGTCCGGGTGAACCGTTGAGCAGAACTCGAGAGGTCGAGGAAGCAAGCAGTAAACTGATGATATCTCTCCATCTTTGCCCGAAACCATACGCCTTCATAACATCAATCAGGTATGGCCAACTAACGGTATCAAAAGCCTTGGAAAAGTCAAGTTTGAGGAACACCAGTGGGATCTTTCTCTTATGTGCATCTCTGATGGTATTCTTAACATAGAGGAAGTTATCCTGAATAGATCTTTCACGGATGAATGCGCTTTGGGTGCAGGATATTAGTCGTTGCAGCTCCGGGCCCAACCGATTTGCAAGTACTTTGCAGAAAATCTTTGCAAAGCTGTGCAGCAGACTCACAGGTCTGTAGTCAGAGGCGTGAATGGAAGCCGTAACCTTTGGCAGAAGGACAATGTGGGCGGAGTTAAGCAGTTTCCAATTATCCCTCCTGAGGCAATATAGTTGCTGCACCGCGGCTACCAGATCCTCCCTTATTAAGTCCCAGAAGCGTTTGAAAAATTTGCCAATGAAGCCGTCTGGCCCAAAGCCTTCTCATCATGCAGATAAAAAACGACAGCTTTGATTTCATCTTCGTTGAATTGTGTTTCCAGATGTTGCAAATCAGCTGAAGGGTGCTGCAACAAATTCCAGTTCATAACTTTTCTCTCATTCATTGGTGTGCCTATCGGGTTTTTGAAGTGGTTGAAAAGGATGCCTTCTTTCAGCCTATGTTCAGACACATCCCCTTGTGGCCCTCTCAGAACAGGAATGTGATTTTTTCTTCTTCTTCCATTCGCCCGTAGGTGAAATAATTTGGAGCTTGCGTCACTGGCTTTAATTGTAGTGATTCTGGAGCATCGACGCCATCTAATCCTTTCCAGCGCCGCAATTCCCAGCAATCTGGCTTTAAGAAATCTTCGGAGAGCCCATTCTGCTTCAGATAGCTCTCGGTCCTCCATAGCTAGGTCCAGTTGAAAAATGACCTCGTTGGCCACATTGAAAGCAAAATTTGAAGAGACTTTAATAGCTTTGTCCCATTCCCTAAGAGCCTTAGCTGTCCTGGAAAGCTTTATGTGGAATCTTCTCACTGGATCAGATGATCTCAAGGCCTTGTTCCAACTTTGAGTTACCACAGAATCAATTCCTTGCATGTTGAGCCAATATGCCTCGAACCTGAAGCCTTTATAAACCTTGGCATCCATCTTTTTCAGTAACAAGGGAGAATGATCCGAGACAACCGAGGATGCCGGGTTTAGTTGATACTGAGGATATCTAAGTTCCCAATCATTGGAAATAAGCACCCGATCGATCTTGGTCAAGGTTCTGCCGGCTCGCTCATTAGACCAAGTGAACTTTTTACCAGACAGAGGCATATCTCTCAGTTCCATCAAATCAATAGTGTTTCTGAATTGTGCCATCAGCCCCAAGTTAATGTTGGAGTTGCTCTTTTCCTCTGCCTTGCAAATAAGATTAAAATCTCCCAATACTAGCCATTCATTCAGCATACGAGGTTTTAGTGCAGCTAGCTCTGATAAGAATCTGCGTTTTTCAACAGCCAGCTGCGGGCCATACACTCCAGTGATCGACCAGGAGGCGTTGGTCGATCTATCAGTGATTGTCGCCGAGAAGGAGAACTCATCTGGGATTGCCAACATTGGAGCAATGGCGAAATCACCGGAGCAAGCTATAACAACACCTCCTCTGGAACCACAAGCTGGTTTGAATATGAAATTGTCAGCGAAACCAGCACCAGCAAAATCAGACACCAATGCCCTGTCTAATTGTTCCAGCTTCGTCTCTTGCAGGCAAATTATGTTACAATTCAATTCAGCAATCAGCTTCGCAACATTTCTTCTTTTTGCAGGGTTGTGCAGCCCCCTGACGTTCCAAGTGAGCATCTTTAAATCCATAAACAAAAGAAAACTCTTTGCCAAGCCATTGCCCAGCCCACAGCCAGACACGACCACCACAACATCCTCTCAAACATCATCCTATTCAATCTGCAAGCAGTCCCAGCAAACCAGTACATTGACAACAAGACTACAACTGAATTCAGCGGACGAACAGCTAAACACACTAACTGCAGAGAGCTACAACTTGGAAATTGACTTAACATAAAAAAGAGTTGGGACACTAGATGGATCAAACCAAACTTCAGACAACCGAAGCTTGTCCGTCAGCCCCCATCTTGGAAAGCGGTGCCTTGTTCTTTCCCCTTGCAGTCGCTTCCACCAGCACGGCGACAACGTCGATGAAGCGTTGGGGGAGCTCTTCCTTGTATAGATCCTTGTATTTCTGGAGCGCGTCAGGAGTGAGTGGCCCATCCCCGACTAGGATCCCCTCCTTCATTAGGACCAGTCGAGCCTTGTCCATGGAGCTGAGTCCCTCTGTGGGCTTGGCCGCGAGCCGTCCGCTGCTCCTTTGAGAGCCAGCGACGGAGGTGGTTGGAGGAGGGTGAGGTGGCATCACCGCAGAGGGAGGCATCAGTGGAGGAGGTGCGATGGGCGGCGGCGGAGCCTTGCTCAACAGCGGTTGATGGGCAGAGGAGGCAGGAGCGCTAATGGAGTCAAGGAAAGAGGAAATTTGGTCAAGATCTGCAAGCACCTCCTCATTATTCAGCACATCCAGAGTCGTGGGCTGGCTCAGCCCATCTTGCGGTTGGCCTGCGCATTCTTGTAGCAAATGCATCATTTCAGGCCCGGTCGGGCCCTTCTCGGTTTCTAGCGGCCCATCATCTCGTGCACTGGTGGTCTTCGGGGAATCACAATCTGCTGGGGAATCAGCCTTGGATATTCCATTCGAACATGCATTTGTCCCCAACTCATGGACAGCACCAGTTGCAGCGGGCAGCACCAGAGCTTGCACAGGGGAAGCAGCACTCGCCAGAGCTTGCGCAGGGGGGGCGGCAGCATCAGCAGCATGCTGAGCCGTCTGTCCCAAAATTGCGAAGGAATGGAA
Source organism: Triticum aestivum (assembly GCF_018294505.1). Lineage (NCBI taxonomy): Eukaryota > Viridiplantae > Streptophyta > Magnoliopsida > Poales > Poaceae > Triticum > Triticum aestivum. Next base: position 635,353,871 of record NC_057814.1, read on the forward strand.
ACTGCCCATCTGTCCCTCCTCATCCCGAAGCGCTTCAGCTGCCAAAGAAGTGGTTGATGTCAGCCGCTCCTGTTTTTTTTCTAAGCAGAACAACAGAGTAGGAGCGCATGTAGAGCTCGAGAAGTGGTCGCCGGAGACAGCCGAAGGAACGATTGGCTTGATGTCAATCAGAGACATGACAGCACCGCCTGTGCCATGATACAGCCTTCTGCCGCGGGTCTGCGCTTGTCCGCTGCCGCCACGGGAAGAACCAGCTTGGGAAGGAGCATGGCCGTGGTTCCCATTGTTACCGCCGTAGGAGTGCCGGCTCCTATGGCCCGCTCCGCCCCCTCCACCGCCACCACCATGAGGAGGGAAGCGGAGACGCGACTGTGCTAGAGTTCTTGTTGGGGGCGGAGGGAAGTCGCCGTCTTCGTAGTTGATATACCTGGATTGTTGAGTTCCCCTTCTCTCGCTGATGCAAATGGCGAGGCTGCTTCGAAATCCGTGGGGCAGGGCTCGCCTTTGTCCTCTCCGACTCCGCACTCCGGCCGACCACGACCAGCGGGCAGCGGCCCCTTTTGTCAGATCCAGGTAAGCCCCCTACCTACAATTATTACCATCTGTTAGTTCTGCAGGTGATACTCGAATGCATCAGGCATCAGTGGACATTTTCTTCATGGTACGTCCCCTAGACCTATCAAATCAACACGCTAGCTAGCAAAACAAGGGATGTGGATTTTTACTAACCCATTGTGCGCGCAACTAGTATCCTGGTCGTCCATCTTGCTTGCTGCGCAATCAACCTGGCCCACTCAGGCGTCAGCCATGCATGGGTATTTAGCAGTCACGGGAATTTCATAGCTTGTATACCCTGCTGTATTCCATACAGAAGTGACCGCATGAGGAACCAGGTCTATAGATTCCTTGTTTAGTAGGTCCTATATTCGTTACCCCGCAAAAAAAAGGTCCTATATTCGTTTCTCTGTATAGGCCGTACGCATGCCATGCCATGCCTGTCACAGGCTCCCTTCCCTCCGTATGCTCTCTTTCAGGTGAGATGCATCCCTACGAGATTATCTTGTCCACAAAGAACAACCGGCAGCGCTATTTAAGATGAGACAAACAGATTTGTACTAGTACAGTTTCCTTTACTAGCGCAGTTTGGCAAACTTTTGTTAATGGACGGTATAAAGTTTTTCGAACCAAGGAAGGAAAGTACAACTCGCCGAACCGCGCAGTTCGACTGCCTTCGTACTTCACATACCGGCAGTTTAGGGAAAAAAAATATATGAGACCAGGTCTCACGGTTAGCAGGTGAGACCCGCCCTGATGGATGACACGTGGCATTCACAAATCACAAATCATCTAATCTCTCCCCCCCCTGATTTCAGGTGGGGGATGGGGTAGATGC
>NC_057814.1:635355575-635358044 GCF_018294505.1 Triticum aestivum
TTTGTGATTTGTGAATGCCACGTGTCATCCATCAGGATGGGTCTCACCTGCTAACCCGTGAGACCTGGTCTCATAGAATTCTTTTCCGCACTTTAGCCATCCCTGCCTACAAGACTTTACTTGTTCTTCTGCTGCCGCACGCGTCTGTGTCGTTCCCCTTTTGTTTACCGCTAAGGCTTTTTTGGTTGCTTGTGAATCCGAGTGGATTGAAGGGGTTTGAGAGGGATTTAAACCTCTTCTAAGTCAAAATACGAATCAATCCTTACCAATCCCCTCCAATCCACTTGGGGAGAGGATTAACCGAACAAAGCCTAAGCTAGATCCGTCTCCCCTACTAGCTTGCAGTAACTCAACCTCTTCGCAAGATCTAAATTTGACAATACGGTTATTCATTTTCCTCAATCAGGACAAGTTAACCAGCATCGCGGAGGTACAAGAATTGATTCTGACTTTGCTCCCATCTGATGTCGTTTCATCTATCGACCATACTTGCCAAGCTCGCCTTTTTTTCGTAGGATCTGCTGAGAATTCCAATCGGCACCAGAGTGTGAAGAATCAATAGTGTTCTGGTCGGCCGAAGTCAATTCATCGCGTTCTAATTAAGTATGCACCATATATAACATAGTCCGTCTGCTAGCTTTTATAAGACGTTTTGACAATTCAGACAATGCACAAAACGGTTTAATATCAGCTGTCCAAAATGTCTTATAAAAATAAACGGAGGAGTACTATATATATTATGGTATTACTGGCCCCGAAATTCTTACATAAGCTTGTATCTTGGTAACTCATGCATGTCTAGTAGCGCATAATATGTACTCCCTTTACGGAGGGAGTACACGCGTGCTAGACGCCCCCCCCTCCCCCGCGTCGTCTCCTCTGAGGCAACTCGGGGGCTAACCCTAGCCGCCGCCAGCGCTCCCCCTCCTCCCCTCCTCCCCTCCGCCACCGCCAGAGGTGAGCTTCAGCGCGGGCGCGCAGCACCGATGAAGGTGGTGGAGGGGACTCCGCGCCTCCACCTCGCGTGGAGGGCTTCGACTTCCGGGGCGGCGGCCTTGGCCGGTGGCACGCGACGTAGCCGGAGCGGCGGGCTGCGCCGGCGGGTGCAGGTGGGTCGTCCCTCGGCCGTGCGGGCAGCGAGGGACGGCGGTCGTTGGCTGCGTGCGCGGTGGCCACGTGTTGGCCTCCGCTGGATCTTGGAGCTGCTCCGTCCTTCGCCTGATCTCCTCCGTTTCGCGCCGGCTCCGTCTCCCGGCGACTGTGGTCGTCCTCCCCATGTGCTGGCTCCTTGGATTTGGTGGGAGGGTGTGGATCCGGAGTATACTTTTGGTCGGCGCGGCGGCCACATCGAAGTCGACACCCTCGATCCCCTCCTTTGAGGCTTTGGTGAGGATCCTCCCCTGCCCACCCCCATCCCTGAGCGTGGGAGAAATCCCCTGGTCCCCTGCTTTGGCCGACGACGTCGCCGCGGTGTCGTGCCCCTTCCTGAAGGCGTCAGTTGGGATCTGCTAGGTGTTGGGGGAGTCGTGGTGGCTTGGCGGCAGCGCTGTTGGCTTGCTCTTATCTCCAACAATAATGGACCTGCTCCTGGTTGCCCATTTGGCCTGCTCCATGGTTGCGCCTTCGACTGACAGCTCTCCCCGACGTGATGTCTTCCCGTTGCCGGCGATGGTGCCTGGGTGGTTGGTTTGTTGCTACTTGCGGGTCTGTTTCTGCTGTGTCGCCGTTTGACAGCTTGTGCACCATGGTTCTGGGTTCTGGGAACCATTCTGCCGGCCGCCGGTGCGGCACCCATCGAGCCTGGGTGAAGGGTAGTGGCCCTTTGCGGCAGCAGAAACAGTCCATGTTTGGCCCCTGTTTTGTCCTCCGGATACAGTTAGCGACACGATGCAAGCGCGATGTGCCCCCTACTCACGTACCTGTTGGTCTGCCCGTGATGGCATTGCGGTGGATGTTGGCATCGGTGTTTCAGGCTCTTGCCTGGGGTTGTCGCTGCCTTAGTGTTTGTTCCACATTGTGCCTTGTCTCCTTTCACTACTAGGAAAACCTTATACACAACATCGTAGCAGTAGCGCTGGACCAAATCATGCGCTACTGCTACTTAGTAGCAGCGCGTATAAAAAATCGCGCTACTGCTATAACTTTAGCAGCAGCGCGTACTGGCAAAAAGCGCTGCTGCTACGTCTGAACTAGGCGCACACGGCTGGCCCAACTTAGCAGTAGAGCGTATCCTCGCCCAGCGCTACTGCTATTCTCCTTAGTTGTAGCGCTTTTTCTGACACGCGCTACTACTAACCCTACCTTATCCCCCCCCCCCACGCGGCCGACCCTCTCTCTCACTCACTATCCCTCTCAGTCACTCTCGTCCGCGCCGATACCCGTCGTCGTCCGTCGCCGCCGCCGCCGTCATCCGTCCGCCACCGAGGTACTCCCTCCTTCCGTCCCTCCTCCTCCCACCGCGCTCTCCTT
>NC_057814.1:635358426-635370969 GCF_018294505.1 Triticum aestivum
TCTCTCCTCCCTCCCTCCCTTGTCTCTGTTCTTGCAAATGGTAGGTAATTTAAATGTAGATTTTAGAATGTAGACATAGTAGAATGTAGGTTTTTTAATAGAATATTTTTTTGACTATTTTAGCTGTTTTGAATAAAATAGAAGTAAGAAAATTTAGGGTAGAACTAGGGTAGTAGAATTTTTAGCAAGTGTTTAATAGAAATAGTTTATTTAGTAAGTGATTAATATAACTAGTTTATATATATTAAGTGCTTAATAGAAATAGTTTATTTAGTAAGTGCTTAATAGAACTAGTTTATTTATAGTAAGTGCTTAATAGAACTAGTTTATTTAGTAAGTAGTTAATAAAACTAGTTTATTTAGTAAGTAGTTAATAAAACTAGTTTATTTAGTGTTAGGATTATATATAAGATATTTTCAAATGTTTTTGTTCATATTTTCAACCATTGAAATGCAATGACCATCGATAAGTGGCCAATCGCACATGGGTAGCCCCTAGGCCGAGTTACCTTAGCTATAAAGGGGCTAGAGTAAAAATGTTGGCAAACTTTAACCTAAAATGTATTGAATTTATTAATAAATCTTGAAAAATCATAATTGTTTAGAAATTGAAACATAATTCTTGAAGTAAAAAAAGTTGTAGATTTCTTTTCTCAAATGTTTCCAATTCTAAAATTTTCACGATTTCTAAATTCTCCTGATTTTTCAAAAGTTTTCTTTTATTTCACAAAACATTTTCAAATTTTGAAACACGTTAATAAAAAAGTGTGAATACTCTTTTTTTTTTTAGAAATGTTTAGAAATTTAAGCATAATTCTTGAATTTAAAATAATTATAGAAATTAATTGTCTTCTCAAATGTTAAAATGTTTCCAATTCTATATTTTGTGATGTTTTCTACAATATCTTGATTTTCAACAAATGTCGTTTTATTTTACGAGACATTTTTGGAAATTTGAAACTTGTTAATAAGAAAGTGCGAACACTGTCAAAAAAATTGTGAAATTTTTTAAGTTCTAAAAATTGTTGGAATTTGTGAACATTAAATTTTTTGAAAAAGGCGATTTTCTTGGAAATTCGAGAATATGTTTTATAAAAAAATCATTAGAAATAGAAACCTGTAAAACCAGTAGACAAAAAAGAACTAATAAGAATCTTCTAGAAGCTTCCTAAAACTAGAAAGACCAGACCATGTTCAAAAAAATGAATGAAATGCTAGTCTCTAGAACTTGTGCCTCGGATCATGTTTGCAAGGGTGGAATTTGATTATTGTTAACCTCAGCATAATAGAACCAGACCATCCATGGATTGTGCGTGCAAAAAAAAGGAAGGAATTTCATTCCTTTTCCGCTCTTTGTTTTCCTGAGCCTTGTTAAGTTTTCAGAATTATTATGCTGAGTACGTTGCTTCCGTACGAAAATGTGTGCTCCTATTGGTGCCTTCTCAAAACTATTGGCCCTCGCCATCCATTTAGGTTCGCCGCGGGCGACGGCGACGGAGACGGCGATCTCCTCGTCGTCGGCAGCGACGGGCTCGCTCACCCATCAACCAGGATTGGGGACCTGAGCCCACCGCCCGCTGCCTGGATCCCATCCCCTGCCCTGCTTCTTCTGTGCACTGTAGCTGTGACAGACCGCAGCAGCCGGCGCGCCCGCCTTCGTCTTCTCCGACTCCGGCCTACTGTACTCTGCCATTTTCGTCGGTCCACGAGATGTGAGGTCAGCCAACCTCCCGTCTATTTAATTTATTTACGCTGTATCTGGCGCCTCAGGCGTCGTCTTGTTTCCGTGCACTGAAGGTGCCTGCTATGCTACAATGCCTAAGCCATCATTCTCCTAGCTAGGGAGCGGGCTTCATGGGGAGGCTGCAGCGTGGGTCTCCTTGTCTGCATAAGTAACTGAACGATGGAAGCATTGACCCTGCAACTCACCTGTCGATCGAGTGGATCAACTCCTTGTATTTGATTCTTCTTTGCTAGCTAACCGCATCCTGCAACGAAGTCTACTTTTATTTTTCTTTTACAGAGGAGACATCTTCTTGGATGCTTCTTTGAGTGCACGGTTCAGCCATCACGCATGAGCCGCAGATGGATGGTCGCACCAGAGTCAATCCAGGTCAGCCCCTTCTTAGTTCTTACCAAGAAGGAAGAACATAGTATAGTACTCCCTCCGTCCCACAATATAAGTAAAAAACGCTCTTATATTATGGGACAGAGGTAGTAGCATATTTTAATCTCACCGACAAACTTTATCACTGCCTTAATTTCACTGAAGACTCGATTACTGTACTAGATCCTACTTGAGTTCTAGACCTAGTTTAGTACTGGTAGAGATTCCCAGTAACGAAAAACAAATGGTTCAAGATTACATTAAGTAGTAACTAAACACGATTACGTTACTCAAGACTTCGTATGTATGTGCGAGTCAAGCCGTTGGACGCGTTAGCTTGATGGTGATCTCTAATCTCCAATGGCTCAACAAGCCACCAAAAGCTAAAGTTCCATCCCTTTGAGCTGGATAAGTCACCCATCAATCGATCAAGTCTTCGTATTTAATTCATCACTCCTTGCTAATGCTAACCACCCTCACATAGAGTAGATGTCTCTACCTCTGGCATAATACGAATTCGATGGTTGTCACACTCAACTTCACACCTACTCTACTCTTTAGAACGAAGCGTCGAGGATGGCCGGCCGGCCGGCCTTTCGAATGTTATACTTCATTCAGGATGCAACACAAATCATTGTGTCTCAGCAGCTAACATGCCCAATAACAGAGAAGAAAAATGTGCCACATATATATGGTCGGGCTCGGGCCAGGCCCTTGCGCTCGCTCCCAACCCACTCTTTCCCCCCTCCTTGTTACCGTACATGCTTACTCAGTCCGTGTGCAGAGTTCGCTAGCTGCACCTAGCTAACTCAAACGCCATGTCCACACAGGGTTAGTGTCCTGTTGCATGTAGGATCTCTCTTCTTCAAAGGATCACCACAGTCCACAGCAAATCAAATCGAATGCATGGACAGGATCAGCGTCTGCAGAACTTGGCACACGAGAGTTAGTTAGGAGCATGTTTCTGTATGATGATGACGACGGCTCTGGCAAATCATACACATGTTTCTGTCTGTACCGTTGATCAGTAAATCTGTTCTTCATACTGTGATTGCAGCTCAGTTCCGGGCAAAAAGCTCAACGTTGTAATGCTGCTACTTCAGACTGGACAGTTCATTCTACCCTAGCTTGCTAACTCTGACGAACCTGTACCATTTGCTTGCTTTTCAGATATGTAGTTACTATTTACAGTTTGCTGCACACTTCAACTATTCGTCCATTTTTAGATTCTGCGTACTACGATAAGAGCATACTCCGTCCCTCTGCAACGGCAGGTAGATCACAAAAAACAGCAAAATAATATAAATAGGAAAGGAACACAAGAAATGAGTTTTTCAGCCAACTCCACTGTCAGCACACCTCCAGGATTAACCATTTTGCAGCCTCGCGTCAATCTTCTCCATGGAAACTTCAGATACATGCTGCACTTGACACACCCTGCCGGCTTCTGGCACTGTAACATGCATGACGGAAACTGACGGTTAAGCCGGTACAAAGGACTCCTGGAAGGAATTTTCTTCGCCCTCTGATCAACACACCATACAATGTGATCTACGCCCTCTGAAGCATTGCATATCACACACATGGTGATCCCAGCCAATTACAAACAGCCAGCTGCATAGCCAATAGTGCTGTGATTTCATCCATAGGCTGTAAGTTGCTACACACACGTGCACACTTAGGTCACATACATCTTACAGGCACAACTTTGTCTGTCGATGACGGAACATGTAACCTAAGAACTAACCAGAGAAACTAAGCACTACGCCACTAGGAAGACCCTTCAGGGGATAGTATGACATAAGCTCCAGCACAGTTCCATAAGTAGATCACAGAACCAAACATAGGCGTCTGAAGCTTCAGGATTTTTCGCACTTCAGGAGGAGGAAGAAAGCATCGTCCAGTGGCAAGCACTAGCAGCACTTTCCCAGGGGCCATGCCTTCCTCCAAAAACCACTCTGCCACCTGAGTCATGATGAACAAAATGTAGCATTCCTGTCAGATAGAATGTAAAGAATTTTTCGTTCTGTACTTACTACTCCCTCCGTCTGAAAAAGTTTGTCCCTCAAATGGATGTATCTAACATCAAATTAGTGTTAGATACATCCATTTTAGAGACTAACTTGGGACAAGCTTTTTCGAACTGAGGGAGTACTTATTAGGTTCTGTCATGTCAGGTTGATGGCTGATTTTAAAACACAAAAGCACCGCACGTGACCATCAACTAGAGCAGAAATCAATTTCTCCTTACCTGCGGATTTGAATGGATGGAATTAGCTCTAAGGCACAATTGCCTCGCCTTCTCGATCGCTCACAGTGATTGCTGCTGCAGGCTCCTCTTCTTCTACTACTTCTTCGGGTAAACCTTTGGAACAAAAAAAAAAGAATGAGCATTAATTTGCACTGTTGGGTCAGAGAGAAGAGAATTAAGCTAGCTTATTATGTCAAAGTCTACAAAAGCCTGGCTTATCAGAGCGAAAAGAATTTGCACTTTTGGGAGAGAAAAAGACTTACGAATCCGCTGGCAACAAAGGGTGGGCCGGTTAGGATGGGCGTCCAATGCGAGCTCCAACATATCAGCCGCTTTCTGCACTGCTGGCAAGCAGTGTTCCTCAGACCAAAGACGAACCGTGACTTTGTGTACAGAAGGGAGGTGCTGCACGTCGACGTCCAAGTCACCACTGGAGATGTGCCATGTGCGACGCTCGGGCACAGAAGAAAAGGGTTTCAAGCCTGGGCATAGATCCTCGTGGAAACATAAATGTCCCCGTCTGAAAATGAATGAACGTGCACTCTCTCAGGCAAGGGAATGCATCATGGCCAATGATGATGTTAAACGACACATATGGCGACCCTACGTGATAACCTTCGGTTCCTGTGATGTCAACCGAACCTAGATAGATAGAGATAGGTTGTTCAAATATTCTGTTATCATTGTAACTAGATATCTCTCTATTCTATCCCTTGTTCTCTAAGATGTACTCGATCCCATCTGTACGCTAATGCAGGGAGTTGCGCCCCTGGCTATATAACACGTAGCCGTCGCCCAGAGCTAGGGTACGACGTTCTCTCACATGGTATATAGAGCCTAACTCTTCCCATCTAGTTTTTCCTCGTCCTTCCTCAACCCCCTTGCCATGGCCTCCTCCAGCACCACCTCCTCTACCCTCTCCGGTCAGATCACCGAGCGGCTGACCCGCACCAACTACATACTGTGGCGTACCCAGATTACGCCGCAACAGAGGGGCAGGCTTCTTCGGCTATGTCGATGGAAGCATGGCGGAGCCGGCCAAGATCGTCGTCAGCAAGGACAAGGATGGAAAGGAGGAGACCATCCCGAATCCACTCCATCCCATCTGGGTTCGAGAGGATCAGCAGGTACTCGGATATCTTCTCAACAATCTCTCCAAAGAAGTCTTGGTGCAGGTGACCTCGATCGCTCATGCACACGATCTTTGGACGGCATTGGCGAGCATGTTCTCGTCAACCTCGTTGTCCCGCATCAACAACATCCGCGCAGCCCTCACCAATGCGCAGAAAGGGACGCAGTCGGTGGCCTCCTTCTTCGCGCATATGCGTGGCCTCGCCGACGAACTCGCTGCGGCTGGCAAGCCATTGCAGGATGATGAGTTGATATCTTACATCCTCAATGCGCTTGACATGGAGTATCAGCCGTTGGTGTCTGCCCTTGATGCACGCACCATACCAGTCACCCCCAACGAGTTGTTCACTCAGATGAGCAACTTCGATCAGCGGATGGCCCTCTTCCAAGGAGCTGCAGGAGGCGGCTTCAAGTCTTCTGCTAACGCCACCACTCGCGGCCGTGGCAGGAGTTCACGTCATCGCGGGCCGCCCCGAAACAGCAAGGGAAAGGGCACCGATGGCGGAAACAGCAGCGGCATCAACAACGCATGCGGCGGCGGGCGGCCTTCCTACACCAACACTAGAGGCCGGCGCAACAACAGCTCCAACAAAAAATCGCGTCCTGACACGATCAGGTGCCAAATCTGCGGCAAGCCGGGCCACTCGGCGAAGGATTGCTGGTACCGCTATGAGGAAGATGAAGATGACTCATCTCAAGATGAGAAGGTGGCCAGAGCAGCTGATGGCTCCTATGGCGTCTGAAAGATCGTAGATGTCGCCTAGAGGGGGGGGGGTTGAATAGGCGCTTTAAAATAATTACGGTTGAGGCTTGAACAAATGCGGAATAAACCTAGCGGTTAATTTGTCAAGCACAAAACCTACAACAACTAGGCTCACCTATGTGCACCAACAACTTATGCTAAGCAAGAAAAACTACTTAGGTGATAGGAAGATATATGACAAGAAACAATATGGCTATCACAAAGTAAAGTGCAGAAGTAAAGGGCTCGGGTAAGAGATAACCGAGGCACGCGGAGACGACGATGTATCCCGAAGTTCACACCCTTGCGGATGCTAATCTCCATTTGGAGCGGTGTGGAGGCACAATGCTCCCCAAGAAGCCACTAGGGCCACCGTAATCTCCTCACGCCCTCGCACAATGCATGATGCCGTGATTCCACTAAGGGACCCTTGAGGGCGGTCACCGAACCCGTACAAATGGCAACCCTTGGGGGCGGTCACCGAACCCGTACACTTTGGCAACCCTTGGGGGCGGTCACCGGAACCCGTCAAATTGCTCGGGGCGATCTCCACAACCTAATTGGAGACCCCGACGCTTTCCCGGAGCTTTACACCACAATGATTGAGCTCCGAACACCACCAACCGTCTAGGGCGCCCAAGCACCCAAGAGGAACAAGCTCAAGGGTACCAAGCACCCAAGAGTAATAAGCTTCTCAACTTGTAACTTCCACATATCACCGTGGAGGACTCAAACCGATGCACCAAATGCAATGGCAAGGGCACACAGAGTGCCCAAGTCCTTCTCTCTCAAATCCCATCGCAGCAACTAATGCTAGGGAGGAAAATGAGAGGAAGAACAAGAAGGAGAACACCAAGAACTCCAAGATCTAGATCCAAGGGGTTCCCCTCACATAGAGGAGAAAGTGATTGGTGGAAATGTGGATCTAGATCTCCTCTCTCTTTTCCCTCAAAAACTAGCAAGAATCCATGGAGGGATTGAGAGTTAGCAAGCTCGAAGAAGGTCAACAATGGGGGAAGAACACGAGCTCAAAGGATAAGGTTCATTGGGGAAGAAGACCCCCTTTTATAGGAGGGGGAAAATCCAACCGTTATCCACCAACTCAGCCTGCGCAGCGCGATACTACCGCACCTGAGGCGCGGTACTATCGCAGGGGCACGTGGTACTACCGCACCTGAGGCGCAGTACTACCGCAGAGCCCCGCGGTACTACCGCCCACGCAGCAGAGGCCAGAACAGCCACACATGCACTAAGGCAGAGGCCGGTAGTACTGCTGGCACGGTACTATCGCTCCCCCTTGCGGTACTACCGCAAGGCAGGGGCTCTCCAGGGAGGGGAAGGCACGGATATAAAAAATTACATCCATGGCTACTTCCGCAGAGTTGGAGTCTATGCAAAAACCCGACGCGGTAGTACCGTAAGCCAGCCGCGGTACTACCGCGCGAGGCGCGGATGTAAAAAATTACATCCGCCCCTTACTGCCGCGTACCTGCGGAACTAAGTAGGGACCACGGTACTACCGCTTACTAGAAGCGGTACTACCGTGGGTCCTTGTGGTACTACCGCACCAGCGGGCGGTACTACCGCAAGGTCCTGCGGTACTACCGCTCTAACAAGCAGTACTACCGCACCCCCTAGTTCGGCAAACAAGAGCAATATTTGCATAGACAAGGAAAACATAGGATGCTAACAAAACACAGCTAAAGACAACAGATGGAACCAATAAAACCAGAACTGCCATAACTTCTGCAAATGAGCTCCGAATTGAGCAAACTCAAGCTTGTTGGAAACAAGACAACGAGTGGCATCAAAACAGCGAGGAGTGACACCTGTTGGTTATAGTAAGAAGAGGCAGGGGAGGTATGCCTAACACATAGAGGAGTGACACCTCCAACAGAGAAGAACCGACATAACCTCCAACATCGAAAACATCATAGAAGATGCAAGTGAACTCCGTTTTCGATGAACTCGAGCTTGTCAACAAGATGACCAGAAGCTCCAAAACTCACAAAGAGAAGCAAACAAGAACCAAGAAAGATGATGCAAGGATGCAATGGTTTGAGATCTCTACGAATGATACGATCAAGCTACTCATCGAGAGCCCCCCTTGATAGTACGGCAATCGATCCTATAACCCGGTCTCCCAACTACCATCATGAGACCGGTAAAATAGAAAACCTATCAAGGGCAAACCTTTGCCTTGCACATGGTCCACTTGAGCTAGATGAAGACGATCTTGACTCCCTCAAGTTGGGCCACCTTTCTTGATTGCGTTGGCTCGATGAAGACTAGTTGATTGCTCCTCCATACTCCACTATGGGTGAGCCACTCTTCCGCACATCTTCACAAGTCCATTGTCACCACAATGGACGACAAGCTTCAAGCATTTGATCTCTTCTTGATGCTTCCTTGAACTTGCACACCGCAACCTAACCCCACAAAGAACTCTCACGAAGATCATGGGTTAGTACACAAAGCGTAATTGACAATGCTTACCATACCATGGGATCGCTTGATCCCTCTCGGTACATCTTCTACACTTTGTGTGTTGATCAACTTGATTCACTCTTTTACTTAGTCTTGATCAACCTCTCACAAGACCAATCTTTAGGTAATTCCTTGAATAGCACATTGGTCATCACAAACTCTCCTTGAAACCAACAAATGTACTCCAAGAAAAGCCTATGGACAAAACCTTCAAATATAACTCAAGGCAATCATTAGTCCATAGAGATTGTCATCAATTACCAAAACCAAACATGGGGGCACCGCATGTTCTTTCAGCGTCGACACCAACTGATATGTCGACAGCGGCGCCACAAATCATATCACCGGCGAGCTGGAGAAAGTGACCATGCGTGAAAAGTACCATGGCAAGGATCACATCCACACTGCTAGAGGAGAAGGTATGAGAATTAGCCATATTGGTCACTCAATTATCAAAACCCCTCACAGAAAAATTCATCTCAGAAGAATTTTGCATGTCCCTAGTGCTTCAAAAATTCTTCTTTCTGTTCATCGCATTACCATTGACAATCATGTCTTTCTTGAATTTCACCCTTTCTTCTTTTTGGTCAAGGATCAGGCAACGAAGAAGGTGCTATATCGAGGTAGATGCATTCGTGGACTTTATCCCTTGATTCCGGAGATTAGAAGATTGAATAAACAAGTGTTTAGTGCCACCAAAGTGTCTTCGACATGATGGCATGATCGTTTAGGACATGCATCTTTTTCTTTAGTTGAGTGATTGCTTAGGAAAAATAAGCTCCCATCACTAGTAGAAAACAGGGCATTGGTCACAGGGCAGTTTTCACATTAGCCCCGGTTCAGTCACGAACCGGGACTAATGTGAGCATTGGTCCCGGTTCGTGAGCCCAGGGGGGCGGCCGGGGCCTCGTGGGCATTGGTCCCGGTTCGTATGGACCCTTTGGTCCCGGTTGGTGGTACAAACCGGGACCAATGGGCCACGCTCCTGGCCCACCACCCTTTAGTCCCGGTTCATACCACAAACCGGGACTAAAGGGCTGGTCCTAGTTGCGGCCAGTGTTTAGTCCCACCTCGCCAACCGAAGGGCGCTCACACCAGTTTATAAGCCCATCCCTCTATGCCTTGTTGAGCTTCTATTAAAGTGAAAATAGATGCCCTTATACAGGAAATTTCACTTAAATTCATAGTAAATTTCATCGAAATTTAGTATGAATTTAGGTTGAATTTTCTCTATAAGTGCATCTATGTTCATTTTTTATATTTATAAAATAAATAAACCTTAATAAAATAAATAAAACTAAATAAACCTTAATAAAATAAAATAAAATAAACTATAGTAACTACAATAAATAAACCTTAATTAATTAAGTAAAAATAGCAGCAAGTAAAATAAATAAAAATAGCAGCAGTAAAATAAATAAAAATAAAATAATTAAAGTAAAAGACATAAGTAATTAGAAATAAAATAAATAAGTTTTTTGTTGTAAGTAGAAAGAAAACCTTTTCAGAGTTCATTTGAAATGCTTTTCAATTTTAGGGTCTTATAGCTCAAAATAATTAGTAAATGCATGAAAAATAACAAATGAAGTCAGAAAGGATTGAAAAATGATGATGTGGCTTTGAATGGTGCATTTTGAACACACAAAAAGTCAGGAGTTCAAATTAGGTTTAAAAAATGAAATCCCTTTGTAACACACGAGTTTCCGGATGAAATCCTGATACTTTGAAAGAGATTGTCCGTTTTGTACACGAAGTGCATCCAGTTTTTGCCGTAACCCTCTCAACTTTCTTGCACATGCTATGTGGATGAAATGATGATATCATGCCAACTTTCAACCTTTTCAGAGTTCATTTGAAATGCTTTTCAATTTTAGGGTCTTATAGCTCAAAATAATTAGTAAATGCGTGAAAAATAACAAATGAAGTCAGAAAGGATTGAAAAATGATGATGTGGCTTTGAATGGTGCATTTTGAACACACAAAAAGTCAGGAGTTCAAATAAGGTTTAAAAAATGAAATCCCTCTGTAACAGACGAGTTTCCGGATGAAATCCTGATACTTTGAAAGAGATTGTCCGTTTTGTACACGAAGTGCATCCAGTTTTTGCCGTAACACTCTCAACTTTCTTGCACATGCTATGTGGATGAAATGATGATATCATGCCAACTTTCAACCTTTTCAGAGTTCATTTGAAATGCTTCTCAATTTTAGGGTCTTATAGCTCAAAATAATTAGTAAATGCATGAAAAATAACAAATGAAGTCAGAAAGGATTGAAAAATGATGATGTGGCTTTGAATGGTGCATTTTGAACACACAAAAAGTCAGGAGTTCAAATAAGGTTTAAAAAATGAAATCCCTTTGTAACAGACGAGTTTCCGGATGAAATCCTGATACTTTGAAAGAGATTGTCCGTTTTGTACACGAAGTGCATCCAGTTTTTGCCGTAACCCACTCAACTTTCTTGCACATGCTATGTGGATGAAATGATGATATCATGCCAACTTTCAACCTTTTCAGAGTTCATTTGAAATGCTTTTCAATTTTAGGGTCTTATAGCTCAAAATAATTAGTAAATGCATGAGAAATAACAAATGAAGTCAGAAAGGATTGAAAAATGATGATGTGGCTTTGAATGGTGCATTTTGAACACACAAAAAGTCAGGAGTTCAAATAAGGTTTAAAAAATGAAATACCTTTGTAACAGACGAGTTTCCGTATGAAATCCTGATACTTTGAAAGAGATTGTCCGTTTTGTACATGAAGTGCATCCAGTTTTTGCCGTAACCCTCTCAACTTTCTTGCACATGCTATGTGGATGAAATGATGATATCATGCCAACTTTCAACCTTTTCAGAGTTCATTTGAAATGCTTTTCAATTTTAGGGTCTTATAGCTCAAAATAATTAGTAAATGCATGAGAAATAACAAATGAAGGCAGAAAGGATTGAAAAATGATGATGTGGCTTTGAATGGTGCATTTTGAACACACAAAAAGTCAGGAGTTCAAATAAGGTTTAAAAAATGAAATCCCTTTGTAACAGACGAGTTTCCGTATGAAATCCTGATACTTTGAAAGAGATTGTCCGTTTTGTACACGAAGTGCATCCAGTTTTTGCCGTAACCCTCTCAACTTTCTTGCACATGCTATGTGGATGAAATGATGATATCATGCCAACTTTCAACCTTTTCAGAGTTCATTTGAAATGCTTTTCAATTTTAGGGTCTTATAGCTCAAAATAATTAGTAAATGCATGAGAAATAACAAATGAAGTCAGAAAGGACTGAAAAATCATGATGTGGCTTTGAATGGTGCATTTTGAACACACAAAAAGTCAGGAGTTCAAATAAGGTCTAGAAAATGAAATCCCTTTGTAACAGACGAGTTTCCGTATGAAATCCTGATACTTTGAAAGAGATTGTCCGTTTTGTACACGAAGTGCATCTAGTTTTTGCCGTAACCCTCTCAACTTTCTTGCACATGCTATGTGCATGAAATGATGATATCATGCCAACTTTCAACCTTTTCAGAGTTCATTGGAAATGCTTTTCAATTTTAGGGTCTTATAGCTCAAAATAATTAGTAAATGCATGAGAAATAACATATGAAGGCAGAAAGGATTGAAAAATGATGATGTGGCTTTGAATGGTGCATTTTGAACACACAAAAATCAGGAGTTCAAATAAGGTTTAAAAAATGAAATCCCTTTGTAACAGACGAGTTTCCGTATGAAATCCTGATACTTTGAAAGAGATTGTCCGTTTTGTACACGAAGTGCATCCAGTTTTTGCCGTAACCCTCTTAACTTTCTTGCACATGCTATGT
>NC_057814.1:635370979-635372129 GCF_018294505.1 Triticum aestivum
TAAATAAAAATAGCAGCAGTAAAATAAATAAAAATAAAATAATTAAAGTAAAAGACATAAGTAATTAGAAATAAAATAAATAAGTTTTTTGTTGTAAGTAGAAAGAAAACCTTTTCAGAGTTCATTTGAAATGCTTTTCAATTTTAGGGTCTTATAGCTCAAAATAATTAGTAAATGCATGAAAAATAACAAATGAAGTCAGAAAGGATTGACAAATGATGATGTGGCTTTGAATGGTGCATTTTGAACACACAAAAAGTCAGGAGTTCAAATAAGTTTTAAAAAATGAAATCCCTTTGTAACAGACGAGTTTCCGGATGAAATCCTGATACTTTGAAAGATATTGTCCGTTTTGTACACGAAGTGCATCCAGTTTTTGCCGTAACCCTCTCAACTTTCTTGCACATGCTATGTGGATGAAATGATGATATCATGCCAACTTTCAACCTTTTCAGATTTCATTTGAAATGCTTTTCAATTTTAGGGTCTTATAGGTCAAAATAATTAGTAAATGCATGAGAAATAACAAATGAAGTCAGAAAGGATTGACAAATGATGATGTGGCTTTGAATGGTGCATTTTGAACACACAAAAAGTCAGGAGTTCAAATAAGTTTAAAAAAAATGAAATCCCTTTGTAACAGACGAGTTTCCGGATGAAATTTAAACTATTCAAATTTGGAAACTAATGGATTAACAGAAAGTTTATAATTATTCTGAGCTAAAAGCAAAAAGAATAAAAAAATAAAGAAAAAATCAAAATAAAATAAATAATTCAAAAAACAAAAAAATACTGGAAAAAATAAAAAAATGCCGCCTAATGGGCCACACAGCCTGCATACGACTAGAAACCCATCTGCACATGGGCCAGGATGCAGGCCCAATAGGCCCAACATGGCAATGACAAAGGTAGGCATGTATAATGCCTGCATATTAGAGAGGAGCTCAGCACCTGAGCTGCAGCGCAGCTTATAAACAGGTGCTGAGCTCTCTCAGCTAGCAAGGTGGGACTAAACTTCCCACCGCACCGCGCCAGCACATTAGTCCCGGTTGGTGGCTCCAACCGGAACCAATGCTCCCCTTTGGTCCCGGTTGGTGCCACCAACCGGGACCAAAGCCCTCTGCTTCCCGCCCTTTGCGCTGGTGAAAAG
>NC_057814.1:635372139-635372985 GCF_018294505.1 Triticum aestivum
ATTTTGAACACACAAAAAGTCAGGAGTTCAAATAAGGTTTAAAAAATGAAATCCCTTTGTAACAGACGAGTTTCCGTATGAAATCCTGATACTTTGAAAGAGATTGTCCGTTTTGTACACGAAGTGCATCCAGTTTTTGCCGTAACCCTCTCAACTTTCTTGCACATGCTATGTGGATGAAATGATGATATCATGCCAACTTTCAACCTTTTCAGAGTTCATTTGAAATGCTTTTCAATTTTAGGGTCTTATAGCTCAAAATAATTAGTAAATGCATGAGAAATAACAAATGAAGTCAGAAAGGACTGAAAAATCATGATGTGGCTTTGAATGGTGCATTTTGAACACACAAAAAGTCAGGAGTTCAAATAAGGTCTGAAAATGAAATCCCTTTGTAACAGACGAGTTTCCGTATGAAATCCTGATACTTTGAAAGAGATTGTCCGTTTTGTACACGAAGTGCATCTAGTTTTTGCCGTAACCCTCTCAACTTTCTTGCACATGCTATGTGCATGAAATGATGATATCATGCCAACTTTCAACCTTTTCAGAGTTCATTGGAAATGCTTTTCAATTTTAGGGTCTTATAGCTCAAAATAATTAGTAAATGCATGAGAAATAACATATGAAGGCAGAAAGGATTGAAAAATGATGATGTGGCTTTGAATGGTGCATTTTGAACACACAAAAATCAGGAGTTCAAATAAGGTTTAAAAAATGAAATCCCTTTGTAACAGACGAGTTTCCGTATGAAATCCTGATACTTTGAAAGAGATTGTCCGTTTTGTACACGAAGTGCATCCAGTTTTTGCCGTAACCCTCTTAACTTTCTTGCACATGCTATGT
>NC_057814.1:635373313-635420174 GCF_018294505.1 Triticum aestivum
GAGGTGCTGACGCGTGGATGCCTATTGGTCCCGGTTGGTGGCACCAACCGGGACCAAAGTCCCTCCTGCCTGGGCTCCCCACACCGGCCACGTGGACGGCCTTTAGTCCCGGTTCGTGTAAGAACCGGGACTAAAGGGCTAGGGCATTAGTAACGACCCTACCCCCTCCTCTGTTGGTAGACATACATATTATGTGAGTTTCATTGATGATTATAGCAAGTTCTCTTGGATCTATCTTCTCAAGAAAACTTCTGATGTGTTCCAAGTTTTTCTCAACTTTCAAGCTCTAGTTGAACGCCAGTTTGATAGTAAAATTATTGCTCTTCAATCTGATTGGGGAGGGGAATACGAGAAACTAAATTCTTTCTTCCAAAAACTTGGAATCTCCCATCATGACTCTTGTCCGCACGCTCACCAACAAAATGGGTCTGCCGAACTCAAGCATAGACACATTGTAGAGGTTGGCCTAGCTCTTTTAGTTGGCGCCTCCATGCCCCTCAAGTTCTGGGATGAGGCGTTTCTCACTGCCGTTCATATCATCAACATGCTCCCTAGTCATGTCATTAACAATGAAACTCCTATGGAAAGACTCCTTCACACCAAACCAGACTACACCTCTCTTCGTGTGTTTGGGTGCACTTGCTGGCCCAACCTTCGCCCATACAACAATCGCAAACTCATGTTTCGCTCTAAGCAATGCGCTTTTCTTGGCTATAGTGCCAAACATAAAGGTGTTAAGTGCCTCGATATTTCTACGGGACGGGTCTACATCTCTCGTGATGTAGTCTTTGATGAAACAAAGTTCCCGTTTTCCGATCTTCATCCCAACGCCGGTGCACTACTTCGTCAAGAAATTCTTCTCCTCCCATCTAGCCCTACCGGTCTTGATCAAGGGGAAGATAATTGTGTTGATCAATTGATGACTAACTCTCATAATCATGCACTTGAGCTTTGTGATGATGCAGATGAAAACTGTGAAGAAAACGGTGCAAAAATCACCCATAACAGTGATGAAATCAGCCCCAATACGTCACATTTTATGTGTCCGGGCGTAGATCCTCCTCGGGATCGGAGCTGCAGCAGCCCAGCAGCGAATCTGCCTCGGGATCGATGCAGTAGCAGGACGGCAGCCCACGGGAACCCGTGTTGCCTGCCAGGCGCGCCTCCGGCGACCCAGCGCCTGGCACGCGGCGCCCCTCCACCGGCTCGGGCGCGTCCTTTGGTGCCCACCAATCAGGTGCTGACACGCGGGGTCGCTGGCCCGCAGATGGGCCCCGCCACTATGTCCGACGGCAACCAACCGATGCCGCACCCAGCCGTCAGGAGGCAAGCGCGGAGTCCTGCGCTGATCCGTCTGGCGGCGCACGATCCGGCGTGGATTCGCCCGGGCCCACGCCATCATTATGCCATGATGGGCCTTCGGTGGACCCGCAACCAGGCTTGGGATCTTCTGCACCGGATGTATCGCAGCTGCTGCAGACTACCACCACAGAAAATCATGTGGATTCCTTCTCTGGTGTGATAGGAGCACTGGAAGGATCTGCTTCAGGATCAACCGGTGCAGTGGCTGGATCTTCTTTGCCGAGTAACACTACAGCAGCACCTAGTCCTCCGCGTACACGCCTACAGAAAGGGGTAACAAAACCTGTCAATTATAAGCAAATAACAAAGTTTGGTCTGGCATGTTAAACAGGTGAACCAAGTACTCTTGAGGAGGCACTTAGTGATACACGGTGGAAAAAGGCTATGGAAGAAGAATGCATGGCACTTCGGAAAAATAAAACATGGCATCTCGTTCCCCCACAACAAGGTAAAAATTTAATTGATTGCAAGTGGATTTTCAGAATCAAGGGAAAGTCTGATGGAACAATAAATCGCTATAAGGCCAGACTTGTTGCAAAAGGCTTTAAGTAGCAATATGGCATAGATTACGAGGACACATTTAGTCCTGTTGTGAAAGTTGCAACCATCCGTCTTGTCTTGTCCACTGCTGTTTCCAGGGGATGGAGTCTACGACAGCTAGATGTACAGAACGCGTTCCTTCATGGTGTTCTGGAAGAGGAAGTCTACATGAAACAACCTCCTGGGTTTGTAAGTAAAAGCAAACCATTTCATGTGTGTAAACTTGACAGAGCTTTATATGGACTGAAGCAGGCTCCTCGAGCATGGTACTCACGACTCAGTTAGAAGTTGCAGACACTCGGTTTCATTCCTTCTAAGTCTGACACATCTTTGTTTATCTATAATAAGTCAAATACATCCATATTTGTTATTATTTATGTTGATGATATTATTGTCACAAGTTCGTCTGATGAGGCAGTGACAGGACTGTTGAAGGATTTGAGTGCTGAGTTTGCTCTTAAAGATTTGGGAGACTTGCATTTCTTTCTAGGGATTGAAGTCAAGAAACATGGAAACAGTCTTCATCTCTCCCAGGAAAGATATGCCAATGATCTGGTAAGAAGAGTTGGGTTGCAAGGGTGTAAGTCCTCACCAACCCCATTGTCTATTACAGAGAAATTATCCCTTGTAGAAGGAGAACCTTTGAGTCAAGAGGATAGTACCAGATACAGAAGTTTAGTGGGAGCACTTCAATATTTAACTTTGGCAAGACCTGATATTTCCTTTGTTGTGAACAAAGTATGTCAGTTTCCTTTGTTGTGAAAGATACTATGAATCTTGGTCTTACTTTCAGCAAGTCTTCATCTACTCTTGTTAGTGCTTTTTTGGCTCTGATTGGGCTGGATGTCTAGATGACAGACGCTCCACTGGTGGTTTTGCAGTATTCTTTGGTCCAAACTTGATATCATGGTGTGCAAAGAAACAAGCCACTGTGTCAAGGTCCAGTACAGAAGCTGAGTATAAGGCACTGGCAAATGCTACAACTGAGATTATTTGGGTTCAGTCCATGTTGAGGGTGCTTGGTGTGAAGCGCAGTCAAGCCCCATGCTTATGGTGTGATAACCTTGGTGCTACCTATTTATCTGATAATCCAGTGTTTCATGCCAGAACAAAACACATTGAGATAGATTTCCATTTTGTCAGAGAAAGAGTTGCTAACAGGCAATTGGAAATTCGTTTTGTGCATTCACGTGATCAGGTTGCAGATGGATTTACAAAGGCATTGCCCACGATGAATTTTGAGGAGTTCAAGCGTAATCTCAACCTGGCAAAGTTGTGATTAAGGGAGGGTGTTAAACGACACATATGGCGACCCTACGTGATAACCTTCGGTCCCTGTGATGTCAACCGAACCTAGATAGATAGAGATAGGTTGTTCAAATATTCTGTTATCATTGTAACTAGATATCTCTCTATTCTATCCCTTGTTCTCCAAGATGTACTCGATCCCATCTGTACGCTAACCCAGGGAGTTGCGCCCCTGGCTATATACACATAGCCGTCGCCCAGAGCTAGGGTACGACGTTCTCTCACAGATGAATCTTTCCACGGGAGTGTATTGGGCTCTAGTGGTCCTCAGGTTGAGAAAACAAAGAGCGGGCAATTTCCCAAGGATCTGAATGTCGACCTCTGGCCTCACCCTGTCCACTTGTATAAACAAGTAGGAGGGGACGGGAAGAAATGATGAATCCATCCATGTAGGCAATCTCGAGGTACAACTATCAAACCAAAGGGCGTGGAGGTGTGGAGGGGGCACCCAGCCGTCCCAGCTAGCATCGAACCATGCATCCCCATGATGATAAATCTCTAGAGTACACAATTTCTGCAAATTGGCCAAGGACATCAACAAAGAATTACACACACTCTCGTCGTCTCCCTCCCGCGAAAGGCGAAGCACCCTCAGCTCCAATAGCTCCACCAGCTTCCCTAGCTCTTTCTCAATTGCATTATTACCATCCAATGTCACAACATTCAGCTCTTCTAAGGACACCAAGTTCTCTATCCCAACCGGCAATCTTATGCCCTCATAAACATATAGGCACATCAACTTTCCTAGCCGAACAACACTTGATGGCACCTCACCCATTCCGCAGTCCAATGTTTGCAAAAGTTGAAGTTTTCCTATTTCAATGGGGAGAGGGTCAACCAGTGTATCTAGTAGCCCTAGGTACCTTAGGTGTAATAATTTCTCGACACACCTCAGATCAATTTGGTAGCTACTTTTCCGAAGATCACAACCTGATAAGTCCAACACACGCAGCAGTTGGAGGCTTGAAATAGATCGAATCACATTATCATCAGTTCTAAACAAAGTAACAGACCTCAACTTTGACATACTCTTGGCATCAACCCCATGAGTGGTTGGCTCTGACATGCTATTTTGAAAGGATATCCCGCGAACCATGCTATCTGAATTGTTCTTATTTTGCTTAGAGCCATCCCATATAGTAATAAAGTTTTCTTCACTAGGTAGAGAACATATGAGATCAAGTACCATATCATGTACTCGACAACCGTCCGCCCTAAATTCAACATCAACATATATTTTGCTTAATCAAGTTTCAATTTATCAGCTCACTGTAATATCTCCCTCCAACCTCAAACAGGCTAATTTCTTGTTGTCTACCTTGGATAAAGCCTTCAACTATCCACCTCCATATCAACTTGCTTCTATCTATCTAGTGATCTTCTGGGAATATACTGAGATATAAGAAACAAGTCTTGAGATGAGAAGGTAGGTCGTAATAACTAAATGATAGTATTCTTTGCATATCCTTCGTGGTACGGCCTTCCGCAAGTCCACGGCCAATAGAGCTGAGTACGTTGTCCCACTGATACTTTGGCTTTATGTGTTGATCATTACTAGCTAAAAGACTAGCTATAGTAATAATGGCTAGTGGTACTCCACCATATTTCTTCAAAATTTCTCTAGATACTTCCTCCAATTCAACGGGGCATTCACTTCCTTGAGGGAATATTCTTTTGTAGAAAAGCCTTTTGGATTCATCATTATCAAGAGATTTCATCTCATGAATAATATCACTGCTAAATAGGCAACATGCTTTAGAGACACTGTTTATGCGGGTTGTTGTTATTACTCGGCTGCCAAGATCGCTCTTAGAGAAAGCACACTTGATAATTTCCCATGCATCTTCCCCCCATATTTCATCTATCACTATTAAGTACCTGTGTGATTGTTTAGATTGTTAGTTCACATATCAATGAAGACATACATAACCAAGTTTTACTAGTCCAAATTTTGTTGACACAGAGGTATATACATCTAGATGGAGTGCTGCTATAGCCTTAGAATTTAGGTGAATGAATGCATACCTCTTATCCTGAAGAAACGCTCTCAGCTCATTGATGAGTTGTTCATTGTCCCTGACGGCTTCGTTGATGTTTGCAAACTTACGACTATCAAGTCCATATAACAACTTCTTGAAAATCTTTGTTATGTCGGGATTCCGAGACATGGAAACAAACACTCCACAAGTGAACTGAGCTCTGATCTTTTCGTACACCGCTCGGGCAAGCGTTGTCTTGCCCAATCCACCAAATCCAACAATAGACAGTGTCTTGAGTTGCTGCTTAGGCATCTCATCCACATCAAGGAGCTTCGAAATCAGCTCATCTCGTGTGCCCTCAAAGCCTACAAGCTCTGTGACATCTCTGTACACAGCCTTCAGGCGAGGGTCAATGGCATTCCCCACACCATTTGCGGATGCCTCAAGCGCGTACCTCTGGCGGAGCTCACCCAGCTCCTGAGCATCTTGGATGGCGCCGGAGATATGATGCAGAGCCTTTCCGTTGCTGAAGAGCTTCTTGGTCCGCTTGAAGAACTTCTTGACCATGTTCTTCAGGTTGTTGGGGCCGAGGTCGGCATGGCTGCCATCGTAGACGCGGACCATGTAGGCATCCACGGCGTCCTCCATGTTGTAGGAGAGCTCCCTCACCTTGGCCGCCTAGACCCGGACCTGAGGGTCGAGCTGCTCGGCCGGCATGTCGCCGACCTTGCCGAGAACGGCGTACATCATCTCTAGCTCGGTGACGAGAGACTGGACGCCCTTCTTCACGCGGCTGCTGAGGGTGAACTCGGCCATGAGCAGGTCGCCGAGATTGCGGAGGAGGGGGCTCAGCGCCCCGGTCGCAACCTGCATTTCTCTTCTCGATCTGATCTGCTGGCGGCTCTCCAGCGGCTGGTCTCCAACGGGGATGGTGAGGTGGACGGGTGGCTGGTGTGTGGTGAATGGTGAGGTAGTAGTGGGTCGGGTTAAAATGGGAGGGCACGAGTCCTCTCCGGCGGCTGGGCTCCGGCGAGGTGGTGAGTTGTCAACAGAAGTTTCTAAAATATTCTAGGTTGTCAAAAGAAACTATTCATATGTCTCTTACTTATTTTATTTTTCATTTTATACCTTTTTCATTTTTGTAATATTTTTCTTGTGTATATATGAATATTTTAAAGGTAAAGACATGGCAAGTATTTTTTTATAATTATAGGGTGATCACATTTTTAAACATGGCAGACATTTACACTGTGACCATTTTTTTTTTGTGTTCAAGCATTTTAATATAAAGTTCATCTATGTTTCTACAATTATCATGTAATATTAAAAAATACATGTGTGACTAAGATAGTGTTCCTTTCGCAGAAAAAAAGATTTCAAAGTGTCACTTTTTTTAAAATATATTTTTCTTCTGAAAAAAATCTACAAAGAAATTGACGGAACTATTGCTTAAAACCAAACTGTTCGAGAACTCGAAGAAAAACAACATTACGCGGGCCAACGGCCCATGACTGGATCATGTGGTACCCGACCGTTACGAGCAATCACATATGGGCAGCTAGTGGGCCGACCTACCTTAGCTATCGTGTAAAGGAGCATTTCCTTCTTCTTCCCAGGAAAACCGTCTACAGTAGAAATGTTGAAAAAAAAATAAACTGAAAATATTTTATTTCAAAAAAATCTTGAACTTTTTTTTTAGAAATTAAAAAATAATTCTAGAATGCAAAAAAGTTCTAGAAATTTATTTTTTCTCAAATGTTAAAAAAGTTTCCAATTCCAAAATTTTCATGATTTCTAAATTATCTAGATTTTTCTGAAAACTTTCTTTTATTTAAAAAAAATCAAAATTTGAAACATGTTAATAAAAATTTGTGAATACTATTAAAACTTTGTGAAGATTTCTTAAAGTTTTAAAAAGTTATTGGAATTTGTAACTTATTTTCCTTTAGAAATGTGAACATTTTTGGAAATTCGATAATATAATTTATAAAAAATAATAAGAGATAAAAGCTTGTAATACCAGTAAAGAAAACAAAAACCAAATAGGAATCTTCTAGAAGCTTCATAAAACTAGAAAAACCAGACCATGTTTGAAAAATGAATGCAATGCTAATCTCTAGAACTTGTGCCTCAGACCATGTTTGCAGGGCTGGAATTTGATTATTGCAGTTCCAGCTCCAACTAGCAAGATAGTGCATGAGAAGAAGTTCTAGTCCTGTTGTAACTACTGCTTGCTTCAGTCCGGACAAGCTATAGCTTGATCACCCTGCGGCCTTGTACAATGAAAGGTGGTTGGTAAAAATAAAATGAGTTTTTCCTAAGCACCAGTGCTTATCTCTATAGTAGGGGCGTCTAATTAAGCGTCTCCGGTCGTGTTTCCCCCACAGGTCGTCGGCCAGGAAGCAGGCAGTGCTACACGCCAGGAATCCCCCTTTCTCGCTCACTTAGTGTGCAGTGGGGAAGAGGAATGGGCACCGGGGTCCACATGGGAAGGATATCCATGAATTCTTTCTAGTCTTATCCCTCCCAAGCGAACTATCGCCCAACGTTGACGTGTAAGGGAAAGTGCACTAACATCTGTGCAAAGCGACTGGGCGACATAAAGGAACGTTTGTAGGGGGTTGTCACATTTTTGGCACTACGCCAAATATGATTTCCGTAGAACAAAAGAGAAAACACTAATAAATGAAAAGGCAAAGTATTATAGGATAGATAGAGGACATTGCCTTCCTCTGAGCCGCTCATAGCCAAAAAAAGTAGTAAAATAGCAAAATATTAGAAAAAAAATATGAAAAAGAAAGACTAATAAAAAAGACAAAATATTAGAGAAAAGAGGTTCCATGGAGCCACCGAAAGCGGAAAAACGGAGCACTAAAATTGCAAATATTAGAACAAAATATGGAAAAACAAGAGTAATAAATTAAGCCAAAAAATATTACAGGACATCGCCTTCCATTGAGCCGCCTAAAGCGGAAAAAAACAGGGCACTAAAATTGCAAAAAATTAGGAAAATTAAAAAGATAAAAGAAAAGGCAAAATATTAGTGGAGTGTTAGATGACATCGCCTTCCTCTGAGCAATCGAAAGCCCAAAAAATAGAGCACTAAAATGGGAAAAAATTAGAGGAAAGAGTTTCCATTGAGCCACCGAAAGCAGGGAAAAATAGAGCGCTTAAATTGCAAAATATTAGAACAAAATATTAAAAATAAAGACTAATAAAGAAGCCAAAAAATATTAGAGGACAGTTAGAGGACATCGCCTTCCATTGAACCACCGAAAGTGGGAAAAATAGAGCAATAAAATTGCGAAATATTAGAAAAATAAAAAAGATAAAACGAAAGTCAAAATATTAGTGGAGTGTTAGATGACATCACCTTCCTCTTAGCCATCGAAAGCCAAAAAAATAGAGCACTAAAATTAAAAATATTGGAGCAAAATAGTAAGGGATGAAAGAAAAGGCAACATACCATTCCTATGAGCCGTTGAAAAGGAAAAATATTAGTACAAAAAAACGTAAAAAAAGACTGACATCGCATCGTACTTCTAACCCCCAACACACAGCGAGGGTGACCTAGGGTAAGAGGCCGACAGGACAGGCCCGGCCAGGAGTACGTAGCGAAAGCTCTTTCCCCAGCAGAGCTAATGAATGAGCTTTGCGTCCTCGGCGATGGAGAAGTCAGCGCCGGGCTATTTAAGCCGCGTAGTACCTTCTTAGCCGAGCGGTGTGGTACTAAACATAGAATCAGAGCGGCGCTACGGTTAGTTCGTCATCTTCGGCCCACCAGCTAGGCCGGCCCTCAATCAGTTAAAGCATGAATCTCCTCCTAAAAAAAGAAAGTTAAAGCTACTGCTCTCTGTTGGGCCGACCCACGAAACGAGCAGCGAACGCAAAGCTCGCAAAAAATAGGTCTCGAACTCACGAGCTTGGAATCAAGAACGCATCAGCTCCGTCGAGAGCAAATGGGTAGGTGACAACTACTCCTGCACACATACATCAAGCATCAACTCTCGTTACGGTGAAGCGGTCCTAGCTTCAGCGGTCCACAGCTCACCCAAGATGAACAGGTACAACTTCGTTTCGAGAAGCTTGACGCCCTTGAAGAGGAGCAACTTCATGCCCTGCAAAACCTGGAGCTCTACCTCCAGAACATGGTGAGAGCCTACGACAAGCTCGTCAAGCAACGCGTATTCCGGAAGGGCGAGTTGGTCTTCGTGCTCCGTCGACCTATCGTCATCACGCACAAGACAAAGGGGAAGTTCGAGCCAAAGTGGGAAGGACCATATATCGTCGAGCAAGTCTACGACAGGGGTGCATACCAGCTGGTTGATTCCCAGGGAGCCTGGCCTATGCCCCCAATCAACGGAAGGTTTCTTAAAAAAATATTTTTCTTAAAATGTTGCCTCTTTCGTTGCCTTTTTATTTTCTTTGGGGAGACCCTTTTCAGTGGGCTATCGGATCCATGATGCACTCTTCGTTGCATGCTTTGGATATTTTTCTTTGTCTCCCCAATTTTAACGGACCCAGTGCAAAAAAAAAACGGCTTTCCCCTACCACATCATGCTGTTGATTGAAGTTTTGGCTACCCTAGGACTTGTCGGAGGGTGGCACAATGTGTCAAGTTGCAGGCAGAGCGGCTCCTACACCCACAATGCACGACACGTATCAGGCGTATGCTTTCAGAGGCAGCGGAGATGATTACTTGGGCACTTCTGAGCGCCGAGACCCCGCGCCCTTCATGTTTCCTGTCATGCTTCATGTTCGCAGAGGCTCGCATCCCAGGGGAGATTATAGGAAAAGATTCATGGTGGCTACCTGGCCCAATGCAAGTTGGTTCGGTACGTAGCCACATGACAACCCTGGGGTATGCCACCAAAAGCTCCAGATAAAATGCCAGAGGGTTTTCTAGTCCACAGAGGTGAACAGGTGCCTTCCAAGTTCTCAAGGTGGGTCTTCGAGAAGTCATGCAAGTAGAATCCACAAAAATTCAAGCAAGTTCATGAAGCCCACGACCAATCAATCAATCTGCACAAAAATAGAATCCAGAATCTCCAAGAAGCAATAAAAAAATCACAAGAGTCCAAGAAGCAGTCAAGTTGTCCCAAGCAGTAAGAGACACACTGAAAAGAAGGCGGAAGTTAGATGTTCACCACCCCTCAATAAGGCATGAAGAAAAATCGCCAAGCTATTCTCCCTAAACCATCCACCCTGAACCTACCATACCCAAGTCTCTGGGTTCATGAGGCATGTACAGGGGGCATGGCGAGCTGTGGGGCCCCTCCACATGATGATGGGCTAGAACATGAATTTCTGTTGCCTCTCGGAAGCATCCCGAAATACGGCGTCTTCATACACGTACATCGAGGCTTATGCAGTTGTTGAGTTGTAATCGTCATGGTACTTCGACGATTCCCGATGACAAGTCCTTTGGTAGCCTTCTCGGATGTCACACCTATAGCTGGTGTATAACACGAAAGCCAACATTTTAAAACCCAACCAAACCTTCCTTTTTGTTTTCTTTCTCTTGGTTCGCTTTGTTTTGTGGGGTATTTCTAGTTGTTGCGCTTCCCCAATATCTTTTGCAGCCAATGAAGAGGTACTTCTCGGCGTTGGCCGATGACAACCCGATGTCGAGTCTCTACACCAACCAACAACACGGGTATCGAGGGCAACCCCGTACGCCTGTGGACGTCGATGATATCCCGACATCGATCTGCTATTGTCGACGGCATCCCGGCAACCAATCATCTGCAACAACATGAACAATGGGCGTAGGCAGGAAGCGCCTAAGTTCATAAGGGTGCTGCCGATGTCACTCAGGTACCCCGTCTCCAACAACAATGAAGCTTGGGGGCAATATCATCCCCTTGATCATCTATAAGGCCGATGGTGTCCTGCATACCATCAGAATTGCCTCGCCATGCCATGGCAACGCACTATCCAAGGTGTAAGTGAGTTGTCGATGGTCTACCGACGCCTCACCTACATCATCACTGGAAGATCACGGGAGCAGTGCAATGCGCCCAGTGCGACTAGCATGAATCTGCGAAACCCTTCGATCTAGTCGGCTGACACCGCAACAGCTAGGCGGTCGCGACTAGGTTGATAAAACTTCTCCAAAATGTGGCATGGTATTGCGCTCCATAATGGAGGTAAGCTGAGATCGCTTCATTGATAGGCGCCATAGCAGCTACATGGCCCAAACAAGTTGTCTCAGAAAGCGGAAGGATCTACCCGCGTTATCTTTAAATAAAAACACCAAGGCTGCAAGTAAATTGCGCCCAGCGGTCGAACTTTTTCACCAAGTCAAGTTTGATCGCTCCGCGCTCGAACTCAACTTGGCGAGGGGGCATTTGTTCGACGAGAATTTGTCGCGCCGAAGTATCTATGAGCACGAGTATATATCATAGTGTTTTTTCATAGAATCAAAGGAAGAATGATTTTGGTAGTATTTGATATGCACACGTACAAAGAAAAGCTTTCTCCACGTTCGGTGGCCATAGTTCATGCATGTGGACTTTGAGCCTGATGTATGCATGCGTTGCATGCTAATTACTCCCTCCGTTCCCAAATATAAGTCTTTCTAGAGATTTTAATAGGTGACTATATATGAAGCAAAACGAGGATATAGAAAAGCTCATTTGTCATTACGTCAATTTGTTAGAACCAAGTGGCACATGGCCGTGTAAGTTTATCCCTTATTTCTTTTTCAAAAAGGGGAGCGCGCAAGCCCTGGCCTGTGTATCAAGCCATGCATACAACCATATTATTAATTATCAAAAATGTCTGATAATAATATATATCAAACAACGTAAACCATCACTCATACCTACAAATTCGACAAATGGGTAATGCCCTCAGCCCCACTATCTATAAAATGGGGTCATCGTCAATCCGTCCGGCTGCATGACGTATCAGAAGCAAACATCAGTTGCAGCTGAGCCAAAGCGTACACCGCATGCGCAAGCTAAAGAAATGCACGCCACCACAACACACAAACCCAAGGCAGGATACATAGATGCTGAACGCAACAACACCTCCCCTAGCAAAATTTTGTGCAAAAAACCACCACATTTGGGGCATCAATTGCAGAAAGCCACCTAGTCCTTAATTTTGTGCAAAAATCACCGCGTTTCTAGTAATTTTTTTGCAAATTGTTCCGATCAGGTGATTTGTTCCATTTAACCACGTTCTCACAAGTGGGGCCAGATTGTAAAGAGCAAAAATTTTACACACACACCCCTTGATCTAAAACAGAAAAGCAATCAGCCCCCCACCCCCGGGCAGAGGCGCGCTGGGCGTCGGGTTCTTGGCCTCCGCCGCGCTGCTTGGCCGGGCACGCCGGAGCGACGCGCTCGGCTGACGGTGGGCGGAGGCGCGCTGGGCCACAGGAGGGGCGTGCTCGCGCTGGGCCGGGGCTGCTGGAGCGACGACGAGCAGCAGCAGCCGCGAGCGGCGGCGTCCTGGCGCACGATGCCTCCGTGTCCGCGTGGCTGGGGTTCTGTAGATCGGGCCGGTGGCGGTGTCTTGGCGAGCGGCGGCGGCGTCTTGGGGCACGATGCCTCTGCATCTGACCGCGCGATGCAGGAATGGAGCTCGAGCTCCGACCTCTTCCATGGCGACGCCCCGGCACAACACCTCCCCCACTCCCCGGCGTTGTTCGGGGACTGGAGGCGCCACCAGCCTTCAAGGTCGCGAGCAGCAGAGCTCGCGCCGGTAAAGCTGATTCCGGCAGACGGCACCACGCTCCTGGGCGTCGAGCGGCCTGGGCGTCCCGCCCATGAGCTCCGACCTCCTCCATGGAGGAGGGAGGCCGTCCTGCCAACGAGCAAGGCCAGGGCGGAGGGAGTCCGCCCTGCCGACGAGCAAGGCCAGGGCGAAGGGAGTCTGCCCTGCCGACGAGCAAGGCCAGGGAGGAGGGAGGCCGTCTCGCCGGAGGCCGCCTCGCCGTGGCCAGCCACCACCTTAGAGGAAGAAGGCGACGGGCGTGGAAGGGGGGCTGATTGCTTTTTCATTTTTTCAATAAGAGTGTTTTTGTGAAATCCAGGGAGGTGTATGTCAATATTTTACCAAATCGTCTCCTTACAATCCGGCCCCACTTGTCAGAAAATGATCAATCAGGCCAAATCACCTGATCAGTGCAATTTGCAAAAAGTTTACTAGAAACGCGGTGATTTTTGCACAAAATTATGGACTAGGTGGTTTTCTGCAATTGATACCCTAAATGTGATGGTTTTTTGCAATTAACTCCCCTAGCACTTCGGCTTCTGTAGAACAATCGATTTTCAGCCAACAGTGGATTTACTTACTAGTTGGCATTCAGAAGTTAATTACCTGCAACTGTAGCTGCAGAGAACTCCCGTCTTGATGCCTCGTCGGAGCTGCAGTTTTTCATCCGTCCATTCAAAGGTAATTAATTACATCAAGTGATGGTGATTCAGTGCGTGTTTAGACTAGAGAAGTAACATTACATGTTGTCACTGCTCATCTTGCCGGATCGGTCGGCGGGATCAAGCAGAGAATGGACAGAACCTGGTCCTCCGACGACACCAGAGATGACGATGACGACGACGACGTTGGTGCTCTTTTTTTTAGAACGAAGGCTCGCGAAGAGCCCGGCTTTGAATTAACAAAGCCATCAACCGGCTAAGAATTACAACAGACAACCCAACTTACAACGGTCAGAACGATACAACGGAGAACTTTGGAAAGCCTACTCACTACAACCTCCACAAGCCGCAAATGAATTGCAGCTAGCAAAGGCCGAGCACTCCACACTAGGATCATATGTAGCAGAAACTGAGCAGCACAGCAGGACATAGCCGACCTTCGAGGATGGACCGTGCTCCGGGAACACCTAGAGAAGAAAGAAACCAACATCTTCCCTCTCAATCACCAAAGAGGGACCCTTCCCCCTCGCCATGGCTCTTAGATGCCGCACCGTCGGGATTTCGAGAAGCTCACCCTAGAGCTAGAAGATTGTCGCCCTCACATCGCAAGGTGGACATAGGATGACCACATCGATTTGGGATATATCTCGCCGGCTGCTCCGCCACAGTCCATGCCCAACTAGTTGGAGACAAGCTTCAAGGAATCGGACGACGTAGAGGGGGTAGCTCAATCCCTCACCTGCATAACCTCCCAACCGAGCCCCGCACCCTTGACGACGCCTCCAGCAAGGTCACGACGCGCAAGGCGCCGCCGCCGCCAAATCCGCCAAGGATAAAGGTTTTCACCCGGGCAGGGGGATTGGGGTGGAGAGCAGGGGACCTCGGCGGCGCCCCCATGGAGGAAAGCAGCGCCCTTGGGCGTTGCCGCCGCCGGGCCAGCCAGACCAGCCAAGGTTTCCCCCGGTTCCCTAGCTGACCACCAACACGCACCAACGCCGGAGCCAGAAAACGCTAGCCCACACCAGAGGCGAGAGCGAGGCAGCAGGGAATAGGGATTTCGCACCTCCAGATCTGATGGAGAAAGCTTCTCGCCGCGGCCGGATTCCACCAACCACCCGCCGCCCCCGCGGCCGGGCCCGCTGGCCAGCACCCCCTGCGAACGCCGCCCACCGCCCGACGACGTCGCCTCTCCGGCAAGGGCCGCCGCCCCAGGAACCACGAGCCTCCAAGAGGGGGAGGAGCGCCGAGATCCCCGCCGCCACCTTCACCGGCGGCCGTCTCTGGTAGCGGCGAGGGGGAGGAAGGGGGTGGAGGGGGGTGGCGGCGGCGGCGGAACCCTAGTCGCCCCCGAGTCGCCCAAGGGGACGACGCGAGGGCCGGGAGGAAGAGTCTCATTCCACGGCCTACTCCGCGGGGGGTGCTCTCAGGCTGCGCCTCCGCGGCCTACTCCGCCCTCGAGGACCTGGTCCTCCGCTGCCCGCGCCTGCGCGTGCTCAGGTACACCCTACCCGGCGGCTTCCTACTTGACATCACGGTGCGCTCGTTGTCGCTGCGAGAGCTCGTCATTGAGGACACCCCAGATCATCGGACATGGATACGCAAGATAAACATAACAGCACCCATGCTTGAGCGACTAACCCTGTCCTCCGACGTCGCGGGCCCTAGAGTCTCCGTCTTGGCGCCGATGGCAAGCAATATTTCGTGGCGCTGCCATTACAACGGCGGGTTCAAGGAGTTCCCTGACTGGACACTCGAGACAGTGAGCTTGCTGTCAACAACCACAAGGGCGGCGGCGGCGGCAGACGGACAACAACATCCGGTGCTGCGCATTGACGCAATCAAGGTCAGTTCATCACTGGCAGGAGTACACTCTACTTCTCAAGAATCCCAAGTTCCCAACCCAAAGTTTTCAGGCTAATCTTATTTATTACTCTCGCTGACAGGTGGAACGTGTGCAATGAAGCATACATATTGTTTCTGCAAATCTGCCTAAGAACCAAGAAAAGTAAAAAGTGCACCTTTGGTTTATTAAGTGTCTATTCATCCTGCCGCCCCCTCCTCTAGACCTATCTTCTCGATCCTACAAACTATCTTTAGGACCTTTTTGGACTAATATGTGACTATACAACCTAGTTAACAACAATAGAAAAATGGACCAAAACTAGGGTAATGAACAGGAAACACGCCTAACTATAAAATTCCTTATTTACTATGATAAAAAAAACCTCAATTACTTCTAAAACAAAATACTACTTAGTTACACTGAAACACAGTGTCTGTAGCCAATAAAATAATCACTGAATAAACATCTGTGGCAACTTACTTGAATTTTTGATATTTCTGAGCAAATATGTTCCAATATCAATGGATTTCGCTATTTCTTTCAACCAACTAATAGGTTCCCCAGTAGTCAATTCCCTTTACAAGAAATTTATAGATAGACAAACACCTAATCCATCATCAACCGGAGTATACCTGCATCCATATCCGGCCAACTACCAAGCTGTTGTCCGGCAACTACATCTTTGCCTGACAAGTATATCGTCTACAACCATCTACATCACAAGAAACTCATCACCAGCTTGAGTTGTAACTTGTAAGTACCATATATCCCAAGATTTCTTTCTTTCAAGAAAGAAAGGAAGAAGGTCAGATCGAGAGAAAGGTTGCGCTCTTACCGCAAGAGGGCGGGCAGATCAAACGTAGCCATGGTGACCACAAATTGTGTCGTGCAAAAAAGAAACAGACGAGAGATTGTGTCGTGGCAAACAACGTGCACGCGTATCGTTCCTTATTATTATTATTATTATTATTATTATAAGAACCGGCGCGAGAGAGAGAGATCCTTTTATTATTATTATTAAGAACCGGAGAGAGAGAGAGAGAGAGTACGTTAGGCACGCACGCATGCATTCTCCGAGCTCCGTAGTTGGCGCATGCACGTAGTTGGCGAACGCATCGATCGGACGAGAGGAAAACAAATAACAGCGATCCAGTTGTCAAACAAACGCGTCGAATACACATCTCTCCTACAAGCAGCTGGGACATAAATGTACAAGGAGAAGGAGGTGCCGTAGGACTAGCTAGCTAGGCCCTACAGTTACAACGGAAATACACGTACATGCATGTACAAGACTGTCACCTTACAACTCAACAGCAACTCCCAAAGCTAACCTCCCTCAGGGAAGTAATGTTGCTATTGAAGGAGAGCTAACAACTGGAAGCCGACTCTTTTCTCAAGTGCTCACCTCTGGGCATAGGAGTGTACAAGCCAGCGATTGGAATCAGCTTGCCGTAGCCATGATCATCGCACACCCTGGTCGCCTTCCCTGATTTTACTTGGACAGCGAAGAGGCCAGCATCCGTGGTCACGAAAATGGTGTTTGCTTCCTCAGCGAAGCCCAACACATACACTGGACATTGTGCACCCACGGGAGCACCATATAGGGACGGCAAACTTTCCAAGTAGATGATTCGGCCCGGCACCCATCGGCCATCCACTACCTCCCTTGACCATAATTGCAGATGCGGATTCAATTCTTCGGCGAGTCCTAGTCCACCGTCCTCCGCCAGCATGAGGTTGCAAGTGGGAACATCCTTAGAGTGGCAAGAGTCTGGTGTGTCGAACCAAGTCAGTCCATGCCTTGCCAAGTCATACTCCAGAATCAACGCACCACATGTCATGAAGTACAAGAAAGACCTCCCAACAAGCACGCTGGAATAATATGTGAAGTCCATGAGGAATTCGTCGCGCATTAAGGTTGGCTCGCCCCAGGCGCCGGCCTCGGATGAGTAGACGCATGCCGACGTCTCATATAAGTCGTAGCCGGCGTCTTCATCATAGACGGAGAAGACAAAGACAACGCAGAAGGGACCCCCGTGGCAGTCGTGGTGGTTGCACCCGCCAGCTGCGCAGAACACGGCTGCGGTGGTGTTGCCGAACTGGAACGCCACGGGGATAGGTACGCGCTGCTGGGTACCCGTGATTGGTTCCCACACCAGGAATTCCGCAGTACGGTCCTTAGAGAGGAAGAGGGCGCGGCCGTGGCGGCAATCGACGGCCTGCCAGAGCAAGCAGTCGGGGGCGGCAAGGGAGAACGGCGACACGGTGGCCGGGATGAAGGTAGGGATGGCCTCGTCATGCCAGTCATGAAGAACCCCGAGCGCAGTTGGTGACGGATGGAGATCGTGGAAGCTGCGCCGAAACCAGCGTTGGGAGACGGCCTCGCTCCAGGACTTGCAGACGAGGGAGGCACGGAGCAGGCTGGCGGGGTCGCACGGAGCAGGCTGGCGGGGTCGTCGGGCGGGATGCGGAGCAGGATCTCTCCTACGAGCTCGTCCGGGAGGGCCGGCGGTGGTCCTTTTTTTCTCAAATGATACTCCGGCAGCAGTCCTGGTGCCATGGTGGCCGCTAGCTAGGTTTTTCTCTCCGAGCTTGGCAGCTGCTGTTGGCCCAATCTGACGAGTACGTGCGGCAATGGCGACGAAGCGTACGTATTTACACGACGGGTAGCCGGCCGGAAGCTAAGCCCACGCTTGGGGCGAGAGCCGGCTAATTGCTAGCTAATTGCCATTCAATTTTCACGGTGTGTTTAGATGTATATATAGTACAGTAGTAATAAGAACAAGCAAAGTTAACTCGAGGCGGCCGCTATTTCGAATCCTACTCTAGCTAGCTACGTGATGACTCCGAAACCATCACGGACAGGCTTTTTTCATATATATCCGTGTGGAAGACACATCATGGGGATATGAGGCTAGCCGTTGGTGTGTGCCTGTATGAGCTCATGCCTAGGTTTCGTGTTCGTGTTTCTTTCAGATATAACTAGGGACGCATCTAGTGGGCGGCCGGCTGTCCACTAGCGCGATCGAGCGGCCAGCCATAAAAGGCAACTTCCTGTCCCCCCGCGCGGTACTGAAAAAATAGGGATCGAGCGGCCACCAAACCGAGCGATGCAGCACCCAATCCCGAAAAGAAAAGCGATCCCTCACGTGGCCAGCTGTCCACAAGCTCGCTCGCCCCCATGTCCCAAGCCCTCCCATGCTCGCTCGCCCCAGCCCCTCCCACGCTACTTTCTTGACCTCCACGAAAGAAAGGGATCCAAGGCCCCTTCTTCCTCCTCCTGTACAGCCGCCATGGCAGCAGAAAAGTAGAAGAATCTGCTTCAACAAATTGATCTAAAGGGCAGGGTGATCAGACCCATACTAGGTAGCAAACATCAGGCAAGTACTTCCTCTCTGCCCCTCTTCAGTTCTCCCCTTTCTTGTACTGCATCTATAAACACCCTCCTCCATGGATCCATCAACAAATCCATGGAGAAGCTGCTTCAAAAAAGGAGTAGATATGCCACATCTATAAACACCCTCCTCCATGCATCTGCACACTAACATAGGGTTTGAGAGTGAAACTGAACATGTTTTCTAAACATGCATGCCAGGCAAGTTTCCCCTGCCCCTTTTATGTGTTTAACAAGTCAACTAAGACATATTTTTTGGCCAACTAAAACATGATTCTAGTCAACTGAACATGCATGTTGGCCAACTGAT
Organism: Triticum aestivum; assembly: GCF_018294505.1. Classification (NCBI taxonomy): domain Eukaryota; kingdom Viridiplantae; phylum Streptophyta; class Magnoliopsida; order Poales; family Poaceae; genus Triticum; species Triticum aestivum. The sequence continues at coordinate 635,392,437 of NC_057814.1, forward strand.
ATATGCATCCTGGCCAACTGAAACGTCTATTCTAGCCAGCTGAACACATTGACTGTGCAACAGAACATGCATCCTGGCCAAACTAATATATGCATCCTGGGAAATTCAAACACTATTCTAGCCAACTGAACACATTGACTATGCAACTGAACATGCATGCTGGCCAACTGATATATGCATCCTGAGAAATTCAAACATCTATTCTAGCTAATTGAACACATTGACTATGCAACTGAACATGCATGCTGGCCAACTGATATATGCGTCCCGGGAAATTAAAACATCTATTCTAGCAAACTGAACACATTGACTGTCCAACTAAACATGCATGCTGACCAACTGATATATGCATCATGAGAAAATGAAACATCTATTCTAGCAAACTGAACACATTGACTGTCCAACTAAACATGCATGCTGGCCAACTGATATATGCATCCTGGCCAACTGAAAGATCTATTCTAGCCAAAACCAAAAATCTACAGTACGGCAACAAAAACAAAAGAACTTTTGTGAAAAGCACACAATGATCAATAGAAACTTCTGCAGCAATTTGTGCAACAGAGAAATAAACAAGGTTATTGAAGCCATAAACCATATTAAAGTAGTCACGCATATATACTTGTCCCACACATATATTCTGGTAACACACCTATTGCAAAGCTATACTGTCAAAATATGTTCAAATACACTGGAAGTAAAAACAGAAACGGCGACGAAAAACATATATCTATAGTCTGTCATCCAATTCTTCTTTCTTCTTTCACCTGGATTTTGCATCTCCAAAAGTAGCATCAAATTGTGTCCCAATTATGTTCAGAAAAATCAAAATCAGCTCCCTGCCAACAGAAAACTTGTGGATCATTGCAACAAAAACAGAGGAAAAAGTCAGAAAACTCTGTAGTAAAAAGAAGTCATGTTCTTGCCAACTATTTACTGCAAACTGTGCAACTAACATAACAACTCTGTGCAAACAAAAAAATGCATGCCTGTTATAATAAAATATTCTGCTATAGACATGTTGCTTTTGGAACTAAGATTGTCATAAAATGGTGTGCAACTGCCTACTTACTAAGTTTTTAGGTTGTTTGAAACACTCTTTTCTATGGTTAACAACTGATGACATCACTTTCTTCTTTTTTATATGTGCAGGGAGTGTGTGGCGGCATCCAAAAAAAGGAAAAAAAAATCTTGATCTCAATGAGTTGCCTCCTGATCTCAATGAGCTTCCTCATGATATGGATCAGCAGCAACCCAGCATACCACAAGGAAATTGGACCGAAAATAGGCGATCCGTGTACTACACGCAGGCAAGTCGTGGTGGTAACCCTATGGGCCATGACAATGTGGCAGGCCAGTCATCAACCCATGGTGCCCCTGTAGTGGTGTCTTTGTAGTCAGAGAGCCATACTCTTGATGACACGGGAACCGCGACAAATGTTCTTGGTCCAACCAGGACTGAGCTAGGAGCTGGGGCTGTTGACAGAGCTGTGCAAGGAGAAGAAGGAGAGGATGAGGCTGGTTCTCAACCTATGGAACCCTATATTGGCATGAGGTTTGACAGCCTTCAAATTGCTAAGGATCACTACAACAGCTACGCCCTATGGATGGGTTTCTCTATCAAGATGAACACCTCTAGGCGGACACCCCACACCAATGTATTGGTAAAACAGCAGTTTTGCTGCAACAAGTTCAAGAAGCCAAAAGCTGATGATGGAGGATCTGAGGCTCCTCCTGTCCTGGACCCTATTCCAGATCCAAAACCTGTTGACAGTGATGAGGAAATGGAAGATGAACCTCCAATCTTTGCTGAAGAGGAGGCTGGTCCTAGTAAGAAGAAGAAGAAACGGAAACGCGAGACAATAAAGCAGACTCAGCAAGGCGAAAATGTTGGTGAAGCTGATAGATGGGCGATGGGAGGTGACGCACTTTGTTCGTGACCACAATCATCCACTGGTGAACAAACCTTCGTTGCCCAAATACTTGAGATACCACCAAGGCATCTCACATGATGAAAAGGAGTTTTTGCGCATCTTGTATAACTGCAACTTGACTACAGGTGTGGTGTTTCTATATCCCTTAAAGAATTAAGTTTCCCTCTAGGCAGTCCAGTGTGCAACTGTTATGGTATTACTGTGCAACTGAAATGACTTAACTGTGCAACTGGTGTCCAACTTCCCATGCTGTTTCTATATCACTTTGGTGCTTGTTGTGGAACTAGATTGCCTTCACTGTGCAACTACACAATGTCCTGTATGCAAAAAGTGCAAAGTGTTTTTAAAAAGGTGTAGCTAGGTGTCCATTTCCTGCAGTTATCTTCTGTGCCAACACATGTCCTATTACTGTGCAGCTAGATGTGCGCATTCGTGCAACTAAAAAAGGATATATTGTTTTGTTTTTGTATTATGCAGGACATATGATGCATATAATGGCAGAGTTCTACGGATCTAAGATGATGGTGCCGTTCGGACCAAAGGCAATAACAAATGTGTGTACAAGTTTCCGTAGAGATGACACAAAGGAGGGTGACATGATTGAGACAATTGCGCACTTCAAGGATATATAGAAAACCGATCCAGACTTCTTCTATAAGGTAAAATATGATGAACAGGACAAAGTTGTCAACATATTTTGGGTGGATGGCTTATCTCGAAAATCTTATGGTGAGGCGTACCACGATTGCATATCGTTTGACACTACCTACATGACCAACATGTATTATATTGTTCCTAGGTGACATGTTAGCTCTACCAGTGGCAATTTTCCTGTGTTTGTTGTGAAGATGATGTTGGATATCCTTGTTATCTACCACCGGAAATTATTTTCAAATACTTCTTGTCTTTTGACAATTGGTAGTCACTTATGTGTGGTACAATTTATTGATCATCTTTACATTGGCTTTTGCTTTTATTTGCCCTTTCTCTTGCCAAGGTTTGTGTCAACTCCCGTTGTCTTCCCTACCACTTGTGGATCTTGTTTATTTCTTGTTCTTGTCTAGTGTTTTCTAGATATAGTGAAAGTGGTGATCCCACCTTGTGCATTTTGTATTCATATGCAAATCCTATGTAATGCACAACTCGTGGGGGAGCTATCCTATTTTCTTTAGAACACTCTTCTTGTGATCCTTATCAAGTGTGTGTTGGTGGAAGGCAAGCCGCTTTCTTTTTGGTACTTTGTGCCATCATGAAACTTTGTTGAGAGCTTGGTTTGTTTGGAACCATCCTCTCTTTGGGAGTTTGACATCCTTATTTTAGTGTGTACCAATGGATATCTCATTCCTTGATGTATCTTCAATGATATCTTCCAAGTGATTATTTCTCCATTTGGTATCCTTTTCACTTGGCATTTCTTTGTCAATTGGTTTCGGTTCTTGGGAAGTTTTGAGCATGCATATTAACTTCATGTAGTATCTTTGGCATGCTTTCTTTCTGTGACCCAATATATAGGGGAAACTCCACCAAGTCTCAAATTGGATGAGATGTGCATGGATTTCATTTCCATATCTATATGCACATATTTATGTGGAGTTTGTCCTATGTATATTGGTGTTTCTAAATCTTTGGTCCCATTGAGTTTGGGTACCATTTTGTTTGTGTTGTTGTTCTAGGAACAATTGGAGATGCATTGGATGCTCGGTTCACTCACAAGGAAGGTGTTGTCACCATGTGCTTATTGGAGTCAAGCTAGGATGATCAATGAACTACTATCTACCTTCGATTGGTATCTACTACATCCTTCCAATGGTATCTCGGTAACAAGTATCTTCATCTACTTCATGCACACATTTCTTGCATCAACCTTGTGTAGGTTGTATCATGGCATGTATTCATTCTTCCTTGTGATACTTGTTTTCTTTCTCAAAGCATCCCAACAATGATCTCTTGTTGCTAGTTGTGATGTCTTTGATGTTCGTGTGGTTGGAATTCATTTACATACAATAAGACCATATCTAGCCATGTACTATGCTCTCAAGCAAATATCTTATTGGTATATGTATGACTTCCTTTTGGATATCTTGTTCCTTCATGTTGTAACTATTTCGGGTGTACATCCTTCTTTGTAGATATATATCATCATGATTTTGTCTACCTAGAACCTTATACACTTGAGAGAAATTACATCTCTAGATGATATCCTTTCTTTCACGTCCACCTTGTCTTTCTTGTTATTTCTTTGGTGGCTCTGTGAAAGCTTTTGCCTTGAGTGCGTGTCTTATCTCATTGCATCTTGATGCACTCTTGTGTGGTGAAGCTTATTTTCCTCATGCTTGTCTTTACAAGGCTTTTGCTATCTTAATTGGTATCCCTCATCTTGATGAAGCTTTCTTTTATATCTTCACCATGGGTTGTCACAAGCATAGATTCTTTATATGCTTATTGGTAAGCTTGTGAACCCATTTGCTAGTTGTGTGTGGGAATGATAGGCCTTGCACCATGTGCCTCATTCTTTCAAGACTATGTTGATGCTTACTGCTCACCCTTACATTAGTCTTCTCAAGTGCTTTGCCATGACTCACACACATCATTTTGGTTGAGCCTACTCTTAAGTTGTCTCCTTTATATGTCTCAACCGTTTGTTGGTTGCTTGTGCTAGGCTTTGTTTCCTACTTGCCCGCGTGTGCTTGTTGTGAGTTTCTATTGATTTTGGGGGAGCTATGATCCTATTTTGTGCACTTTGTATCCAAATACAAAATTCTTGATGTGCACAAATCATGGGGAGCTTCTCTAGTTTCTTTAGAACACTCCTCTGCTCATATCATAATATCTTTTATTCTTGTGGCACGTAGGATCTTTGGTCTAGTTGGTTCAATTGGTATATTTTGATAGCTCGCTTCAATTGGTATCTGTTGATAGCTTGATTGCTTGTTTCTCTCTTTGTTATGTCTTTGTGGCATATCATTCTTGTGCAATCTTTGGACCTCAATATAGTTTGTCTTCCTCCAAGTATTTACCGCTGGACATGTGTATTGCATTCCACTCTCTTGTTGAGAAATACACAATTTTTGGAGGAACATCTTTTATATTGGCCTTCTAAGCTTTTCACCCATTTTGGCAATCGATGCCAACGGGGGAGGAGTTTCAGAGAGTTTTGTGGAGAAGTCTTCAGAGTATTCTCCTTGCTTTGGTTTTGTTCCTAAGCATTTGCACCTCATATGCATGCATTATTGGCTGTTGTATTGCATGGTGATGCATAATTCCTTGTATAAACTCTCTTGAAAGTGATTGTCATCAATTACCAAAATGGGGGAGATTGAAAGAACATGCGGTGCCCCCATGTTTGGTTTTGGTAATTAATGACAATCTCTATGGACTAATGGTTGCCTTGAGTTATATTTGAAGGATTTGTCCATAGGCATTTCTTGAAGTCCATGTGTTTGTTTCAAGGATTTTATGTGGTGACCAAGGTGTTATTAAGGAATTATCCAAAGATTGGTCATGTGAGAGTTGAGCTTATTGCAAGCATGTCTTAAAGAAGAAGATTGTGTGATCATTCATGTTTACCTTCAAGACATCATCCAAATGAAGAGAGTTGGAAAGAGTCAAGGTTGATCAAGACTAAGTCAAGAGTGAATCAAGTTGATCAACACACAAAGCGCACAAGATGTACCGAGGGATCAAGAGATCCCATGGTATGGTAAGCATTGTCAATTACGCTTTGTGTACTAACCCATGGTCTTCGTGAGAGTTCTTTGTGGGGTTAGGTTGCGGTGTGCAAGTTCAAGTGAAGCGGGCAAGTTCAAGTAAAGCATCACGAAGAGATCAAATGCTTGAAGCCATTGTGGTGACAATGGACTTGTGAAGATGTGCGGAAGGGTGGCTCACCCATAGTGGAGTATGGGGGAGGAATCAACTAGTCTTCATCGAGCCAACGCAATCAAGAAAGGTGGTCCATCTTGAGGGAGTCAAGATCGTCATCATCTAGCTCAAGTGGACCATGTGCAAGGCAAAGGTTTGCTCTTGATAGGTTTTCTATTTTACCGGTCTCATGATGGTAGTTGGGAGACCGGGCTATAGGGTCGATTGCCGTACTATCAAGGGGGGCTCTCGATGAGTAGCTTGATCGTATCGTTCATAGAGAGCTCAAACCATTGCATCCTTGCATCATCTTTATTGGTTCTTGTTTGGTTCTTCTCTTTGTGAGTTTTGGAGCTTATGGTCATCTTGATGACAAGCTCGAGTTCATCAAAAACGGAGCTCACTCGCATCTTCTATGATGTTTTCGATGTTGGAGGTTATGCCGGTTCTTCTCGGTTGGAGGTTTCACTCCTCTATTTGTTAGGCATACCTCCCCTGCCTCTTCTTACTATAACCACTCGTTGTTTTGATGCTACTCGTCATCTTGTATCCAACAAGCTTGAGTTTGCTCAATTCGGAGCTCATATGAAGAAGTTTTGGCAGTTCTGTTTTTCTCCCAGCGGTAGTACCGCGGGCCGAAGCGGTAGTACCGCTTGGGGTGCTACAAACGGTAGTACTGCTCCACAGCGGTAGTACCGCTTGGAGCCTCCAGCCGTAGTACCGCTGCGGCTACGTGCTTCTACCGCCTCATCTCGGGCGCTCTTTTTTCCGTGTCGGGTTTTACGGTACTTGCTGCGGCAGTAGAGGCGGTAGTACCGCTCATGCGGTAGTACCGCCCTTACCACCGCGGTAGTACCCTCAGGGTCCAGCGGCAGTTCCGCGAGGGGGAGCGGCAGTACCGCTTAAGGGGCCAAGCGGTAGTACCGCTCTCTGCGGGGCTGCTAGGGGGGTAACGGTTGGATTTTCCCCCTCCTATAAAAGGGGGTCTTCTTCCCAATGAACCTTATCCTTTGATCTCGTGTTCTTCCTCCATTGTTGACTTTCTTCGAGCTTGCTAGCTGTCAATCCCTCCATGGATTCTTGCTAGTTTTTGAGGGAAAAGACAGAGGAGATCTAGATCCACATTTCCACCAATCACTTTCTCCTCTATGTGAGGGGAACCCCTTGGATCTAGATCTTGGAGTTCGTGGTGTTCTCCTTCTTGTTCTTCCTCTCATTTTCCTCCCTAGCATTAGTTGCTTCGGTGGGATTTGAGAGAGAAGGACTTGGGCACTCCGTGTGCCTTTGCCATTGCATTTAGTGCATCGGTTTGAGTTCTCCACGGTGATACGTGGAAGTTACAAGTTGAGAAGCTTATTACTCTTGGGTGCTTGGTACCCTTGAGCTTGTTCCTCTTGGGTGCTTGGGCGCCCTAGACGGTTGGTGGTGTTCGGAGCTCAATCATTGTGGTGTAAAGCTCCGGGAAGCGTCGGGGTCTCCAATTAGGTTGGAGAGATCGCCCCGAGCAATTTGACGGGTACCGGTGACCGCCCCCAAGGGTTGCCAAAGTGTACGGGTTCGGTGACCGCCCCCAAGGGTTGCCATTTGTACGGGTTCGATGACTGCCCTCAAGGGTCCCTTAGTGGAATCACGGCATCTTGCACTGTGCAAGGGCGTGAGGAGATTACGGTGGCCCTAGTGGCTTCTTGGGGAGCATTGTGCCTCCACACCGCTCCAAACGGAGATTAGCATCCGCAAGGGTGTGAACTTCGGGATACATCGTCGTCCCCGCGTGCCTCGGTAATCTCTTACCCGAGCCCTTTACTTATGCACTTTACTTTGTGATAGCCATATTGTTTCTTGTCATATATCTTGCTATCACTTAGTTGTTTATCTTGCTTTGCATAAGTTGTTGGTGCACATAGGTTTGTAGGTTCTGTGCTTGTCAAATTAACCACTAGGTTTAATCCGCATTTGTTCAAGCCTAAAGCGTAATTATTTTAAAGCGCCTATTCACCCCCCTCTAGGCGACATCCACGATCTTTCACCGTCAATGTCCGCCTTCTCCTCCTTTGGTGGCAGTACGGCTATGGCACGGACACGCCCGGGCACGTCGGCGGGCACTGGCGAGGCACCCCTCAAATAATGTAATCCACATCCAGACACCCCAATTATCATATCTCAAATTCATACAAACTCATGCAACAACGTTGATGCATACACATCGCCCGGCTACTCCATCACTACTAACTAAACATGCCGAACTACCAAAATTTGGCATATTTGGCTATGGTAGAGTTCGTCCACGGCTGCCCTTGCCCTTCTCGGTGCCCTTGCCGTCCTTCTCGCGGAAGTACCGGTCGAAGGCATAGTACGGATCGAGCGAGATCTTCTCGTCGTCGGACCTGTCCTTGCCGTCATTGTCCGCTTTCTCCTCCGTTGGTGGCAGTCCGTCCATGGCATGGACGCACCCAGGCGCATCTGCAGGCACTGGCCAGGCATCCCTCAAATAATGTAATCCACATCTGGACACCTCAATTATCATATCTCAAATCCATACAAACTCATGCAACTACGTCGATGCACACACATCGCTCGGCTACTCCATCCGTACTAACTATACATGCCATCGGACTACCAAAAATTGGTATATTTGGCCATGCTGGAGTTCATCCATTGCTGCCCTTGCCATTCGCGGCGCACTTGTTGTGCTTCTCGCGGAAGTACCGGTCAGAGACGTAGTATGGATCGAGCCAGATTTGCTTGTTAACGGAGTTGTCCTCGCCGTCACTATCCGCCTTCTACTCATTCGGTGACAGTCCAGCCATGGCACAGACCGCCCAATTCTGCTCTCGAGCGAGGGCGCGCGTGTTCCTCCGCTATCGTTTCTTCAAAAATGCGGGCACAGATGGCTTCCTCCTCTGCGGCTGCCCGCACCGCCACATCAACCTCCTCCGCCGCTGCCATTTCCGCCAAGATATGGCCCTCGACAGCCCATATCCTCTCCTTCCCACGGCGGGTCACCGTTCCCGATGGGGCTCATAGTCTGCTCAACCAGTGATGGGGAAGAAGAGGTGTTCGGGCTGCCGGGACCATGAGGCTCCAGCCGCAGAAGTCACGAGCGCCCAGTAAGCCGACACTATGGAGTCGTGATGGACACTAGGGGAGTGGAGTGAAGTGACTAGAGTTTGATCCGGCGAGCGGATAGGGAGCAATATATGTAGGGTCGGGTGGGCCAGTGTGGGCCGGGTCCGACATGGCGGGCGTGCCTGGGTGCCCCCATATCCGCCCCATATTTGGGCTGGATATCGGGGTGCCGGCCAGTCTAGACGTTTGAGGCCCGTTTGATGCGTCCGTCTGGGTCAAAAATCGTGACCGGTCAATGACTAGGCGAACCGCCCAAGCATTTGAGGAGGGTTTGGGGCGCCCGGCCGTAGAAGCTCTTACCGGACAGTAAATAGTCAGATGCTATTTTGTTAGCGAACGTGAAATATAAGACATTTTAGAATGATCTAAAACGTCTTATATTTCCTTGCAGAGGGAGTACATATTAGTTGCAAGCATGCGTGTTGGGAAGGTGGCATGCGTAGACACGAGCAGGACTGGCCCTCCCATGTAACAAGTTCACGGTCAAAAGCGAGCGAAGTAAGGTAGTGACTAGTGAGGGTTGCCACATCGAGAGATTAGTTTGAAATATCCCCTTGCGCTGCCGCGGTTCAATGATCTGTGTCATGGCTAAGTTGAACGTTGCTATACACACGACGTCCTCTCCATGATTTATGCACGATACTGTTAATCAAGCCGTTGGTGTGATCAAGCCGTCTATACTGTGTTTTCAACCCAAAAAAATTCAATGATCTTGGCCAAGTCATAAGACCAGTTGGTCGTGGGGAGAAATGGTACGACTGACCAACCCATTGGGCTTAATAGAGAATATTCTCTGCAAGTCAAAAATCCAGCTGGTCGTGTGGAGGAAAGCTACGACTAACCAACCCACTGAGCTGAGTAGAGACTCACTAGTCTCCGAAGGTCGAAGCGTAACGAAAGTTGCTTTTTGTATGACAAAATTAAAGCAGAGCTTCTTGCGTACTCTGTTTTCTGTTCGTCTAAAGCTCTGAATTCCTTGAGATACTACCGCGAACTTACAATTCCAAGAACCTTCCAAAATTGTGTTTAAAAAAAAACCTTCCAAATTTCCTTTTTGTCAGAGCGTGCCCAAAAATGCTACTCCGTACTAGAAAAGAGCCTCCACATTGTCAAGCCAGAGGAGAGGAAACAGACCTGTGTAGTTGACGGCGCTGTAGTTGAGGAGCAGCACCATTTCACCGTGCAAATCCACGATCTCTCTCCTCACCTTCCTCATCTCCGCCTCCGACGGCTCCTCGCTTTCCACCGCCTTCACCGTCTCCCTTACTTCCTGCATATTGTTTTAGTTACATCTTCAGTATATTTTCTCCATCAACATTCAACAGTAGGCATGTTATGTACGTACCCTGTGGCGGATGATGAACTCTTCCTCCTGCTCAAGGAAGAAGACATTGAACCTGTCGACCTCGTCGTTGAGGAGCCGCACGAAGGCGGCCTCGGCTGCGGCACGGTGCGGCGAGGAGCCGGAGACGAGTCGGACGAGCACCTTGAGGCGCTTGTACGCCAGGAACTTATCTCTCCACCCCGGAGCCAATGCGGCATGGAGATACGGTCGAGTTGTGGGGAGGCATCGCCACATTGTTATGGCGTGAAGGAGGGGGTTGGTCAGTTTGGAATATTTGAAGCATATGCTGCCTGCAGTGGTTGGCATGGAGGGAAGCAGGGAACTGACTATATTATCCATATAAAGTACTAGGATTTCTTCATGTGAGAGGTACGGTGGACTTTTGGTCAAAGTAACCAAGGAGAGAATTCTTCGGGGGAGGAGTAAAGCTCCGTCAAAAATAAGATGTACTCCCTCTGTAAACTAATATAAGAGCGTTTAGGTAAGAAGAAGATATACCAAGCATATTCCATGGAGATTAATGCCTCTCGATTGAGTTTTCTACCTCCTCTTTGAGCTCTCTCCATGGAAGGTATTATTCCATGGTTCCCCGCAAAAGAAAGGTATCATTCCATGGGAATTTGGGATCTTGGCAGTTATGTGGCTTTCTTTACTCCCGACATGGCAAAATATAGCAGCTTCGGGATGTCATGTTTCTGTCTCTTCCGTCAAATTTTCGAAGTGTCGATTCGGAACGTCGTCTTTCCCATCCACAAATCTGGCTGTCTTTTTTTATATAATAAATAAATGACAACTGTTACGGTGATAAACAACTCACCTAATGGGAGCTGCGACGCGAGCATGCGCCAAGTATGTTGCAACCTTTGAGCCATTTGCTGGGACTGGCGCTTGTCGATGCTACAACCGGCAGGCAAGCGTGGAATATTTGAAGCATATGCTGCCGTGGGAGGAATGGAGGGAAGCTGGGAACCGACTATATTCTCTCAAGTGCATATACTAGAACTTTGGTCCTTGTGAGAGGTACGATGTACTTGTCGATACGGTAGGATACGGGGCGTCCAGCACGCGAGATTAACTTGGGCAGGCCCCATTGCTTGTTGTTGTCGCTAGGTAGTCCACGGACGTGAATACTATTTTGTTATTTCTAGACACAAGTATATTTTTCGTCCCTTGGTACTTGGCAGAGTTTAGATTTAGTCACTCAACGGTGAAGTCGGACAACTTGCATCTCAAACTTCTCATATTGTACAAATTTCGTCCCTTGTATCTGCCCACCTGGTTTCGCTGCTGACTTGGCGTGGTTTTTGATTCCAACCTGGCAAAGGAGACGGTAAAGCAAGCACGGGCACGCGGGATGGCCGAAGCTTCGTAGGCGACGATATCCCATGGATGCGATGGGCGGGCAGCGAGCTAGATGGCATGGGGAGGCTTGGGGAGAGTGGAGGAGAGACCACCAGGTGCACACCCATAGCACGTACACGTGCTCAAGCATGGAGGATAAGCACGGTTGCGTCAACGGCAGCGGGCAGTGGAGCACAGGTCCGCTGCTGGATGAGCTCGTGGACAAGGGGCTTCTTGGGGAGGACGTGTGAGGCTTCGGTAGGACAACGGGGAGCTACAGAAGCTGACAGGGAGAAGCGGAGCTTGCGGAAGGAGGAGATCGCGACGCGGCGACGGTCACCGGAGTTGATGAAGACGATTGGGCGTCGGCGATCTAGGTCCTCAGGCGTCGCTTCCTTTGGTGTGGTTTACTACGACGACAAGGTGGAGCGCCTAGACATGGCGAGCCGTGGACGAGGCCTATGCCGCTACTGGCAACCCGTGCTACTCCCGATGAGCTGCATCACGATTCCCTTCGGCCAACACAGCAATAGGGACACCAGTCGGCACAGCAAGTGAGACACGCGTGCTTCAGAACCAGGGCTAGCTAGGCGTCATCGCCACCTACATCCTAGCATGCCACCACAGCGCTCGTGCAGCCGCTGCACTCTAAGTGCTCCATGAAATGCCCATTAGAGAAAGTAGGGAAGAAGAGATAGGATGGGTAGGATAGTATGACCGATCAAAAACATGCCAAGTTAGCTCAGAAACCGCTTCAGTTGTGTCGAGGAACGAAATTTGTCTGGCACTAAATGTTCAAGGTACAAGTTGTCCTGTTTTATTGATGAGGGATTAAATCCAGACTCCTTCAAGAATTAAGGAACGAAAAGTATATATTTTTCATATTTCTATGATCTTTGTACTGTCAATGCATGATGAATAGATCGAAAGTTTTCACGCATGAAAAAAAGATAGTGATGCGTTAAAAAGGGAGAAACAAAGATGTTGGTAAGGAGAAGAAGCCAAGAAATGTGCACTTTATGCGGGACACTACTAAAGCAAAAGCATGTGCTCTAAACAATGTTTGCCCCCCAGAATGAGAGAGCTGGTGGTGGGTTCGGCAAGAGGCAAAGGAACCTTGTCCCTGGTCTCCTGCAGCTTCTTTTTTTAGGGCCATTTGCATTTGTGTCCCTAACTTGAACCAACTAATTGGATTTGCCCCTAATTTTGAAGCCTGCTCAGTTTGCCCCTCTGCCGTTAATTGCGCTTATAGAATTGCCCTTCTGTGTCGTTACTGTCCTGTCAAAGGGCTTTGACCATCTCAAAAAAATAGCAAATAAAATCGAAAAAAATCTGAAATTTTGAGGGATCAAAGATACTCAGACGTGCAAGTTTTCGTGCTGTTTAGACATACCAGGAGCTCGTGGAAAAGGAAGACGATAAATCTGTACGCTTATGAATAGCAAATTCAAAATAATAGCAAGAAAATTAAAAATTTATATAAAAAAAATTGGCAACCAAGATGCTCGGGTGGGCAAGGTGTGTGAAATTTTTTGTTATCAAATGACATGCGAGGAGCTCTAGCAAAAGAACAAAATAGTGTATTTTTCCAAAGTTTTTTCTGAGCCAATTTTTTTTTGTCCACGAGCTCCTACAATGTCCAAACACAATAAAATTTTGCACACACCTTGTGCACAAGAGCACCTTGGATGCCAAAAAAAATCATATTTTTTATTTTTCTTGCTATTTTTTTGAAGTTACCATTCACATGCGTATAGATTTATTGTTTTCCTTTGCCACGAGCTCCTGGTATGTCTAAAAAGCACGAAAACTTGCACGCAACTTGCGCACCTGAGTATCTTTGATCCCACAAAATTTCATATTTTTTTGATTTTTTTATTTTTTCGAGATGGTCAACCCCCTTTGACCGGACGGTAACGGTGTAGAAGGGCGTTTCTATAAGGGTAACTAATGGCAGAGGGGCAAATTTGAGCAGACTTCAAAATTAGGGGCAAATCCGATTAGTGGGTTCGAGTTAGGAACACAAATGTAAAAGACCCTTTTTTAAACCTTGCTTATTGCAGGGGTTGCAGCCTGCACACATGGAATGCGGAAAAAAAATTCTGATGCAGGTTTATGCTTTACCTTAAGCGAATATCCAACGTCCCTTCATGATGCTATTGGATTTCCGCCCGCCCAACCACCGCAAAACGTACTCGTGTGCTTCCAAAGCGCAATAAGAATTGGGCAGGAAGGAAGCCGGCCACCATTGCTTCGCACCATGTATTACTACAGGAAAAATATACAGGAAACGGAGTATGAAATATACTTGGCGAAGCCGCATTTAACCTCGGTAAATGTAGACCGGGTGTTGCACTCGGTTAACAGTACACAACTTTGTTTTGATCGGTTTAGGACTTGTAAGCCGAGTGTCACTTCACCGGTACTCAGTTTATGTGTGAGCCCAGTATAAACATGTGGCGGCCATAGTGGAAAGAAAACACGGGATGACGGCCGGTTCAACCTAACGGAGGTGCCATGTGGCACCTCTGTAAGCCGAGTGCCAACCTGAGCTGTATACCCATGCTTCCCCACCGTGTATGCGTAAACCGGGGGTGTTGGATAAGCCGTGTGTCCAGCAGTGTGCATGGCTTTAACGTAAGCCAAGAGACAGCCATAAGCCGTGTACCCACACGGCCCATGCTGTATGCGTAAAGCGGGACTGTTGGATAAGCCGTGTGTCCAGAGGCGTGCACGGCTTACGCGTAAGCCGAGAGGCAGCCATAAGCCGTGTACCCCATTCATGCCACTGTGTACGTGTACCCCGTCCCTTATGTGAGCCGACTGCCCCCCTCTTGGCGTGTTTCCACCCTAGTGAAGCTCCCACGGCTGTCATGTGTCCTATATAAGCTGAGTAAGGTCGTGGATACACTCGGCCTATAGCTAAACCCGGCAAATGCCATTAGATTCTTTAGGTCCGGCTTACAACATATAAGCCGAGTGTTTTGGCTGGGCCATTTGGCTTACTGCTTGTAAGACGGGTGTTTTTGACTCGACGATTTGGCTTACAGAATGTAAGCTGAGTATTTCACTCAGCTTATATGCCAAACTATTTTTTTTTGCTTGTTGGAACATCCCTGCATTTCAAACAACAATATACATTGATAGCTCCACGAATTTCAGTATGCATAGATATACAACATATATAGATAGTTTCACCGAGTTCATACATGTATACGTATCCACAAATTTACAACCAAAACCAGGTTCACAAATACATACATATCCAACAAAGTTGCATGTTCACACCAAAAACATAACTATATTGTTCATAAACATAAAGTTCACAACCATGATCTCCACGGCTGAGAAAATAGCATGTACGACCCCTGTCGACGGCATCCACGATGCAGACCTACAAGTTCATTACCACAAGCATGGGTTTCTGAGTTTAAAATGCAAACAATCGATAATTAGGTTCAAAGTGAAGCTAAGAAGTATGAAATAGAAGCAACAATACTTGTGAGCTCTACCATCTCTAATGAAAAAATAGAACTATACATAGATAAGGCACAAGCATTAGTTTCCAAATTCAGAGTGGAGCTAGATTTCTGACCTTTTCGTTAGTTTAAGAAGCACAAGCAACAAAAAGGAACTAGCATCAAGAAATACCTGGGGTATTCGTTATTACATGGGGGTCGAAGAGCCACCCGCCATCATTTGGCTTGATTGCCCAAGTGTATATGCTGCCGAAGGAGGCATGTTGTTGGCTCCAGCAGATGGAGGCATCTGTCAAAATCTTACAATGAGCATATGTGATAGTAAGATACATGATTGCAAAGTTGACGGACTTACAAAACTGAAATTATGAAGAGACGGAAGAGGAGGAAGATCCCGCGAAGTTGTGATGCTCGAACTCATTCTCTGCAGATTATTTTTTAGCAAGTGAGGTTACATCATATTGCATATTTCAATAGAACTAAATATTTGATTGGGTATTAAATGATGTAGCTAGTGATGAGGAAAAGGACTTACCCCCATGAAGGAGTCATAGACTTCCATCCTCTCCTTGAGGACAGCCTGCTGCCTAATCATGAACTCGTGTCGTTGAAACAAGTGTTGCTCTAATCCTTTCACTTCTTCCTTAGTCTCATGCCAACGACTGGTCTCTTCCTCTTGAAGTCTGGCCTCTTCCTCCCAAGTTTTGGTTTCTCCATCCAAGCGGGCCAACAATATGCTATTGCAAGTAGCTTATCATTGTTGCAACGCAAATAAGCAATCAAATTGAAGATCAACGAACCTGGGCATATCTGAAATCGCTGGATCATGTGCATTGCAAGCTGTGGGCAACCCTCTATACCATGTTGCGAGCTTGTCCTGCTAGCATGGAGGGTTGATAGTTTTGGAATGTCCTTCTTAGGGAGGGAACTGTCGCCAATCAATAGTCGGCCATCCTTTGGGCCTTCTCCAGCTAGGATAGCAACCATAGGGTCAATGTCCCATGAACATGGATCAGACACGGGCCTGTTCACCTGCTTGAACTTGTCGGTATATCCGCCAATCTTCAACCTGGAGCCTGGGTGGATCCACTGCCCCCCTGTTTATTAGGAACAAAGTTCTTTGGTTAACGGGTGAGACATAATGCAGTGAAGGTATTGAGATGCTCTTTTCCCTTGTCTCTTTCTCTATTCCGCAATACAAAACAATAAGATTCATATAGGCACAAGTTATTGAGCGGTTCATAAGCACAAGTTCATTAGTTCAGAAGCTGAAATGATATTGTTGCCTTCTTCGCCACGTATGCGGGGAGGGTGAGGTTGTCTTGATGGTGTGTCCCACCAGACATCAAGGCACACCGCATTGAAGCTGACCTATGTGTTTCCCTATAATCTTGGCTTATCCACCAGCATATGACATGATGCGTCCCAGCATACATGAAGGCACTACCTATCGTTTTAATAGTGACAACTTCTCAAAGAAACAAAACTCCTCCTCGTCTCTCTCTCTTCTAACCTAGATCCTTTCCCCTCCCCCTCCGGTGGCTCTAGCTCTGCCTCTACAAATCGTTCGATGCCTTCGCGACGCATGACATGAATGACGGCATTTCGATGGACTCCGTCCGCTTTGAAGGTAAAAGTACCCCAATACTTCACCTTAAATGATGAGGCCATACCGTCCTCCCCCATATCAAATTTGCACACGCATCTAGATCTGCGCACCTAGTTCCTTCTTGAGTCGGAGATGGAATCTAAGATTGTGTTACTTGTACTGGTAATAACTTTTAGGGTTCTTATCCGTGTTAAGACTGTGGGTTATTCTATCTTGGTTTCTAGTATGGTTAGGATTTTCTAGTCTCCAAAAAGGATTGGAGTGTATTTCAGCAGTCTCCAGAAAGGATAATGGGTCTCAAACCAAAGAACTGATGCACTGTGACGACGAATATGAACCAACTGTTGAGGAGCTGGCCTATTTTGAAATTTTGGTTGGAGTGTATTTCAGCAGTCTCCAACGAATATGAACCAACTGTTGAGGACATCAAGAAGGAAAACTCTTCAGTTGTGCTTGCAATATGTTTACGTACTTTTACATTCAAAGGTACTGCAAAATGTAGATTATAATACAATATCTTGAATACATCATAGCAGGCAGTTTTTATAACAAAAACGAAGGAGAGATGAATGTTATGCAAAGCTCTGGCACATTGAAGACAAAGCGGGTTGGACGAGATAGTCAGTTTAATTTTTACCCTTATCTAAACAAGATATTTAAATCCATATAGTGTATTTATTTCCCTTACCACTATATTTTGCCACAAATGCACTAATATTTTGGAATTGTGCAATACCTAAATATTAAACCACCCTGGATATATGAATTCTATAGGGAGAGTGGGAATTCACATATGTTGAGCTGAATACAAATCTAGTAGGACTGCATGAAGAAATTGGACCTATAAAAGATGCAGCACAAACAACCTGAAGTAGTCAAGAATGTCATGGCAGAGCAACAAGAGCCCAAAGTCGTTAAGAAGGCCCTAGCAGATCAACATGAAGAGTCTGAATCTGTCAAGGGGGCCGTAGAAGAGCCTGAAGCTGTTAAGGAGGCCCTAGAGAGTTGCATGAAGAGGCAGAAAACTGGCACCTGGGCCATTGCAGAGCAGCATGAAGAGTCTGAAGTTGGTAAGGAGGCCCTGTCAGAGCAGTAGGAAGACCTTGAAGTTGTCAACAAGACCCTGACAGAGTAGCATGACGATACTAAAGATGGCAAGTAGGTCCTGCCAGAGCAGCAAGAAGACCTTGAAATTGTTAAGAAGGCCGTGACAAAGCGGCAGGAAGAACTTGAAGCTATCAAGGTAGCCCTGACAGAGCATGAAGACACTAGTAGAAAGCAGGGCTTTGGTTTGGCCAGAAAAGAGCATTAATCCCGGTTGCATTACGAACCGGGACTAATGTGAGCATTAGTCCCGGTTCGAGCGGCTAGGGCACCGTACAGGCATTAGTCCCGGTTCAAATGGGACCTTTAGTCCCTGTTGGTGCCACGAACCGGGACTAAAGGGTGCGATGCCCATTAGTACTGGTTCGTGGCACCAACCGGTACTAAAGGTTAGACCTTTAGTCCCGGTTCGAGCCACCAACCAGTACTAATGGGGTTTGAGGCATTAGTACCGGTTCGTGGCACGAACCGGTACTAAAGGTTAAAAAGAAAAAGAAAATGATAAAAACTTCAAAAATTAAAATCCTTCCAGATGTAGTTATGTTACTACATGTACTAGTTAGGAAAATTTAAAAACTTAAATTTGGACATGTTTTGCAAAAAGTGTAGGGAAAATGTAAAACGGCTATAACTTTTGCATACGATGTCAGAAAAAAAGTATAATATATCAAAATGTTCAGCACGAAAATCCACATCCGATTTTGACTGCCTACGGCCTGTTTGCAAATTTTTAGAATCCTCAAATTCTAAAAGGAAAAAAAGTTATGCTCAAATTTTAGTTTTTTTGAATTTTTGTTAAATCTGGTCAAACTACTTATTCAAGAAGTATTAGTGTTACTAAATAATTATTCAAGAATATTAGTGTTACTAAATAATTATTTTAGTTTTTTTAAATTGTGGTCAAACTAATTATTCAAGAAATATTAGTGTTACGAAATAATTATTTCAGTTTTTTTGAATTTTGGTCAAATCTGGTCAAACTATGGTCAAACTACTTATTCAAGAAATATTAGTGTTACTAAATAATTATTGTTTTTTAAACAATAGTTTCAAACTCAAACAGTGAAATGTGTGACTTCATGCTCAAGCTAAATTCCTGAGGATTAATAGGATTGACATCTTACTATTGTCAGGAAAACAACAAGTGCAGACTTGGAAACGAGGGAGAATAGAACCCGGAAGTTAAGCATGCTCAGGCTGGAGTAGTGAGAGGATGGGTGACCGTCCAGGAAGTTAGATGATTTGGAATGATGAGGGGTGATTAGAGATTAGAGGTTAAAATAATTCAGAAATTTGAAATTCAAAAAAAATTCAAATTTTTTTTCAAAAAAAATCATAAAATTTCCTTTAGTACCGGTTCGTGTTACCAACCGGGACTAAAGGTGGACCTCCAGGCAGCGGCCACGTGGAGGGCCTTTAGTCCCGGTTCGTGTAAGAACCGGGACTAAAGGGGGAGGCTTTAGTAACGACCCTTTAGTCCCGGTTCCAGAACCGGGACTAAAGGCCCTTTTTCTACTAGTGAGAAGAACTTGAATCTGTCAAGAAGTCCCGGACTAAAGAAGGATGAACTTGAAGGTTTCAAATTTGCCTTGGTAGAGAACAATGAAGATGTTCTCATACCCTATTTGACTTGCAGGAACAACTAAAGATGTCATCAGGGCCATTCAAGAGCAGTTGGATGAAGTTGAAGCTGACAAGTGTCTTATTTTGCTGTGCAATACTTTGTCGCATGGTTCTTAGTTGCAATTACATCAGCATCTTCTGAGCCCATATGGCAGCAGTGTTGACCAGTCAAAACAAACGCTAGACATATTACTTACGGGCACTGTAGGTGATAAACGTTTTGTAGACCCACAAGGAAGCAGCACGTCACCAATTGTTGGCCCCATTTGTCGGAATCATTGACTGGTCAAACCCATGGGCCAATTACTGGTGACTGATTATCGTCAGAAAAAACGATCTTAGGTGACAGATTGGCTTATAATAGGTGACCGTCTGGGCCGTCACCGTAAATGGTTGCCAGTTAAAAATTTGGGTTCGTCATGTAAGACACGATCTTGCATGATGGAAAAAGTGGTACCGTCAAGAATTTATTTTCCGTAACGGCGCTTCAGTGACGGTGGGATTGACGGCCGGAAAATGTCACCACGGCATTTTTGGGACGAAAAACGGTTTTATGTGACACAAGTGAAACATCGCAAAATAGCCACAGTTTTGTACTGTGATATGGTGCGGCATGCTCGCCATGTGAGGCAGTGGGCACGGGAGGCTGCAAAAGCCCTCACGGCAGATCCCAGCGAGTCGGAGTCGCACTCTCCAATGTCGTTATTTGGTGACCGACAACCCTTGGCGCTGCAACCATGTGGTGGTGGACGTGTAGGGCTTCAACCATGATGGATCCATCGTCGACCTCACTTCGACTTCCAACATGCATGCCATGCGCTCCTACGAGGAAGAGTGGCGCATGGGACACGTCGGCGCCTCGAGTCTCGTGAACCGGTGTGTGTCCCATATGTCATACTCTACCTCGTCGATGACCTCACCTTCACTCCGAGGGTTTCAGCCGGCCCCATACATGGACACGGCCGGAACAACTAGGACGATTGGCATCGAAAATTTTAGACTAAATTTATGTTGCATGCAATTGTATGAATTAAGATCTCGTAATTGATGTATCAGGTTGTGAAAGTGGAAATTTGAAGTGTGACCGATCACTGTAAGCGGAGATGCCCGAGTGTGTCTGTGTGCGAATGGAAGATCGAATTTGCCAAGTCCGTGTAGATGATTTAGTGTATCATTTACCTAATGGCTAGATGGGTGACTAAGACTTCACACTAAATCTCAGAAGAATGAGATTTTGTAAGGCACCCCATCGGCAGCTTCGGTTTGGCATATATCGACGAATGGAAAATTCGATTATGAAATTTTGGTGACCACAATTTTTTCATGGCCAAGCTGACGTTTACCACCGGTTGGAACTCACAGCTACGGAAGTAATGCTCTCTGTCCAAGCAGGGAGTGAACATAACGGCAGCAGGCTAAACAATACTAACTTTTCTTCTTCCCTGAAACCAAAAACACCAACTTTTCTTCAGTTTAAGGTAAAACAAAACAAATCGTTTTTTAGTAGAAAACAAATCGGTTTCTAGTTAAACTAGATGATATCCCCGCGTGTTGCTGCGGGAGATGGTTAGCTATACATGAGCATTAGTAATTCATGTATGAAGGTTAAATGATACTTGAATTAATATTTGGATACTCAAATAAATCAGATCCTAAAATGTACTGAGTGATTTGTTGATGACTTGCACTTCTGAGTGTAAGATATTATGAGCAATATAAATGTGAACTTAAGGCAGTACTGTATTGTTCGGGTTTCTTGGCATAAATATTTCCAACTTACCATGAAATAGTTAGATTAATTTGGTCATTTTGTTTTACGGACTGTAGAGGAGGGAAAGCCCATCTCATTGTATGCAAGGCAGATTATTTGATGTAGGACAATTTGATCTTACGACATGTTTATATAGGCACAATGATGTCAGTCCACTTGTTTAGTATATGCAACTTTATATCAGAAAAAGCAAGGTAGCAAGACATATGACCTGGCCGAGAAAACGGTATTGTACGTGTAGTCTACATAATACTGACAATAAAAACGTGTCTATCACATATAATTTGCTGTTAAGTGAAGTGGTAAGTTCGATTATTCATTGAAGGGCAATAGTTCTGATACAAAATCTCTTCAGGGCAGATGTATGAAACAAAAATGCAAAAATATTAGATAGATACTTACGGAAATGCAAAATGGAAATTTGCATTGCCTGCCCGTGTAGACGCTTCAGATAAGATACAGTGGGAAGCTCAATGCCTATTCGTGTAGGTGCTTAGGGCATCCACAGCGCGCAGAGGCAACATGGCCTCTAAGCTGGGTTCCACTTACCTGCCTCTAACATTTTCCTAAGGTCACGCAGTGTATCAAATTTAATCTGGCCTCTAAGATGGACCCCACTGCATGCAGCATACACATAAAGAATACCTTTTTTCATCGGCCATGCTAGCATGCAGCATGCACTACTCAGTATGACTAGTGGGGCGGCAGAATTATTTTAATCGGGAGAGAACTTGGAGGCCGCCTCTTGGCTTAGAGGCGATCCCTTGCAATGTATGGCGCCGGTCTCCAAGTCGCTAGAGGCGGGCTTAGAGGCGATAAAAGAGCACACTGTGGATGCTCAAGAGACACATAAGGTAGCTGCTCTTGCTCAAGTATCAACTGAAAATTCCCACGAATGAAAGTACCAGCTGAAAACAAAATTAAAACACACGGAGGGAACGCACGAACTCCAACGCAATGACATGCCGATGACTTGTATGAGAGTCTGCCTACACGGAAGCATCCTTGAATTTTTCATTTGCAATGTCAGATCACATATGTAGATGTGGTGAACTGATTATCCCCAAAAGCTCATATACTCGATACACGTATGGATACATCCAAAAAAGAGGAAGAGAAATATCGTTAGTAGAAAAACATTAAGGGTAATCAATGGCAGCACCAGCAACGGTGCTATGGTTACTCGCTGCTATTCAGCGGGGTCTTGCAAGCGAGATCGAAGGCAAGGATTTACCATCATAACTCTTTGACGGCAACACCAGTTAGCAGAGCATGCAGCAGCGGCAAGGCTAGAGGCAGGATGAATGCGCGCCAGAGCTCCATCGAGCCTGTGGCCTTTGGGAGCAGAATCTGAGGCGAGGCATGTCTTTATATTGAAGACACGACTGCTCAGCTGTCAAGGTCGTGGTGCCGCAATTCATTCTTCAGTTTCTTGGGCAATTATGACGTTGAGGAAATGGAAAGCCATGGGAGATCATGAGTCAGACGTGATGGTGTGTGTGGGCTAGCATGACATGTTGGATTGCAGCAATTGGCGTGTGAGCCAGCCGCAGGAAAAACTGGATTAGATGTTGTCAACCTGTGGTGGGTCCTTGCAATTATATATGAAACGATGATGTGGCAAGGATGCTGATGTGGACAACTTGCATGTTAAAAGAAATAGGTTAGTTGGAATGAACTATTTAGGTATTATAGATTTGCTTATTTGGTAATCGTTAACAATTAATAAACAAAACGTACATTCATTACTTCTGCTTGTATACACAATAAAAACTTCTGTCCGTCAACCGATCTATGGCACAACACCTTCTTCCACATGGCCAGAGTCAGTAAACGAGAAGCATGTGTCTCAACTTGCGGATTCCCGCGATGACATTGGGGTAATCTTTGAAATTTTTGTGTTGATGCACGTTTTCGTTCTACTTTCTCCGATAAAAAACTTTGGGTACTTTTTGAAGTTCTTTGTGTTGGATTGAATATTATGAATCTGAAGTTGTTTGATGCATCTAGTATAATTGGCTCACAACTACTTGTGATGACATTGAAGTATTTAGGTGACATTAGAGTTGATTGATGTGTATTATATGGTGTTACTTTAGTACAAAATCTAGGATTGTTTGTGACACTTATAGGAATAGTTCAATAGATTGATCAGAAATGATGACTTTGAGGTGGTTTGCTACCTACAACAATTTCATCTTATGTTCTCTGCTTGATAAGAATTTTAAAGTGATTCTTTGTCGCACGTTGAGGGATTTTTATATGATTCCATTATGTTACCATTGCTGAGAGATTGCATTTATGAAAGTATGAACCCTGAGCCTTGTTTTCAAGCATTGCAATACCGTTTATGGTCACTTTTTTTATTTGCTAACTTACTGTTTTTTATCATTTCAGATTATAAAAATCTATATCTACTATCCATACTACACTTGTATAACCTTATTTTCACCGAACTGGCGCACATATACAATTTACCATTGCATTTGATGTGTTGAGGACACAAAAGATTTCTTGTATTTGATTGCAGATTTGTTTGAGAGAAATCATCTTCATCTTATACCTCCCACGGATTGATAAACCTTATATCATGCACTTGAGAGAAATTTGATGTTATCTTACAAAACTCTGCGCTTAAAGACCCAACACGAGTCTATAAAAATAAGTTATGTAATAGATATC
Organism: Triticum aestivum; assembly: GCF_018294505.1. Lineage (NCBI taxonomy): Eukaryota > Viridiplantae > Streptophyta > Magnoliopsida > Poales > Poaceae > Triticum > Triticum aestivum. The sequence continues at coordinate 635,416,312 of NC_057814.1, forward strand.
AGATATCTAGCTGCGGTGGCCACCCTTAGATCACCGTCCCGCGCGAGGCCGTGGCCGCCTCGAACCCCTCTGGCACTACGGTGTTGCTCCTCGCCACCCAGACGAACCAGCGGTCGAGCTCAGCCGCATAGCGTCGGTGAGGCACGCTATCTGCGCGGGTGACAACACCTCCTGCGACCCGAAGCCGATGTACACGACAAACCCATTGTCGAAAGCGTTGTGGCGGCCACCTCTGTGGGCTCCCGCCGCCTGCGGCTTCCGACAAGGGCCCCACCATGAACACACGCTTTGCCGCAATCGCGTCCTTAAAGCAGCCAGCCTCAAACGCGGCGAACAAGTTAACCACGAAGCAAGAACTTCCCAGGCTCCACAGAAGGATCGTCTCCGACACCTCGTCACCGGCTACATGCATCGGAACAGCCACGACAGGAGGTGCCAGGGGAAGCTAGGCGAGCCGAGAAGCTTCGGGAAGTCAACCACCCAGTCGTGCCCCGTCGACATGCGACGACAGAGTGAGCGAGTGGTGGTGAGATGGTGGGCGCTAGCGGGCAAGAACGCTACATGCGGCATGCCGAGCTGCTGGGCGAGCGAAAGCGTCCACCCCTTGAACAGATCGGAGACAATGGCCGTGACAGCGTGGGGCTGAGCCTTGCACCAGAAGAGGAGTGGCGCCGAGAAGGCCACCAGGGACGCCATGAGCGGCGAGAAGAGGTCCACCTGGAGGTCCTTCGTGTTCTTGCCGCACCCGGCCGGGAGGAAGGGCGCGGGTGGGAATGGCAGCGCGACGGTGGCGACAGAGTAGGGCAATGCGGCGAGGAGCCAGCCGTTGCCAGGGCCGGCCCTGGGGCATGGCCAGAGGGGCAACGGCCCAGGGCCCAGGCCGGAGGGGGGCCCATGATGTAGTACACACATATAGTATAGCCCAGCAAAAATAGACAAGGGAAAATTTATGAGAGGAAGAAAACAAGATGGGCTCGGCCCATCAGATCGCCTGGTAATGCGTGGCGAAGCGTCGCGCACGCAAGTCACAGCCGCACGATGCACGCGTACGTGTGAAACAAATTAATTGAAATGTCTGGCTTTTCCTTTCTTCTCAAAAAAAAATCTGACTTTTCCCATTGGCCGCTCGTCGGTTCTTCTTCGTCGTCTCATCAGCCCGTCGCTCCGTCGTTCCTCGCTCGTTGCCGCCGCGGCACGCAGCAATCCGGCAACTCGGCCTTCCAGCAATACGGCAATACATATGTATGCGAATGCAGGTACGTACCCAATATCCATGTTCGGATGTTCCTGATCCATTCATACATGCCCCAATTTCAGTAATTTCTTTAGTACGCATATTAAATTAGGGTCCCTCTACGTCTCAGTCGACTGAGAAATAAGGAAGTCTCAGTCGAGGCTTTACGTCAGCTTACGATACGCACGTAATGTATCAAAATCACTGGAGCTGGTGCGATCCCTCACATAGGCCGTGCGATCCCTCCCATGGGCCGGTAGTCGGCCCATTGTTTTTCTTCCCTGTTAGTATGTGTACACCCGATCGGTAGTACCTCCCCCTCGTGTCCTTTTGCTTCTTCTTTTTTTCTTCCATTTTCAATTATCGCGGACGGTATTGTGTTCTGCTTGTGCGTTTGGCCTTAGTTTTTCTTTGTTTTCTTTTCAGTTTTGTGGGTTTTTGTATGGTTGGACATTTTTATGGACACACAAATGTGTCATATGCAGTTCCACGCGACTTGTGAATGTGCAACTAGAGCGTTGGAGGGCTTGCATATTAAGCATGGGCAAGCTGCGGCCACTTGCACAGAAGACGCATGCGCGTGAGGAATAGGAAAAACTAAATTGTCTAGTTTACTGGAATTGCTAGAATATTGTCCCGCTGGTGTATTCCTACACAACACAATGTAGCTCTTATTTTTTACGCTAGCATTGCTAATGCTCTGTTCCTTCTTTTTGTGTCATCTTGTTTTTCTTTAATCTTTTTTTACAAAAAATATTTTGCATTTTTAAATGATCAAGAAATATTTAATGCAACAAATAAAAAAAATAAAAAACAAACAAAATATAAAGAAGAAGACAATCTAATTGTCTGTGACCGACGAATAACTATATGCGGCCGACTAGTGTGCAAATGGGCATCAATATTATTTTGAAAGGGGAAAAAGTAATTTGCATGTGAATGACATGTAATTGTGTCCTATCGAGGACATGCAATTGCATGCGGCTGACATGTGTGCAACTGGGTAGACAGACAAGCAACTCATGTGGCCAACGTATGTGCCACCTGATGGCAAATATAAAAAAATAAAATAATTAAGTTTGCTAGCAAATATTTAAAATACGGATTTGAATCTTCCCTCATCCCTCACAAAACAATAAAGAGTTGCACTCTCTTTGAAGCCATGCAATTATAGTCGGGCGACGCTTGCACTTGCGTGCATAGTAGCGACTACAATTGCCTTCCTTCACCCGGACAGAACAGTATTGAGTTGGAGTTGCAATCAGAAGACGTGCATGCAATTGCGTAACTATTGGAAGACATGCAATTGCAGTCGGGGCGAAGCTTGCAGTTGCGTGCCTACTAGCAAACTACCATCACAACAGCATTAAAATGTGTCCGAGGATCTAGACAAGTAACTCTTCTCTCCTTTAATATGCTCCTTTTTCTTTTTGAGAAAATGAGCTCCGCTGCCAGAATCAGATACAAAAAAATCTTCATCCTTGGAAAAACAAAAAAATGCAAAAAGGAAAAAGGAAAAAAATGTGTTTGATTTCAAAAAATAAGAAAGAAACACAAACTGGTTGTGAGATCGGGTGTTTGATTTGTGTTTGCGGGGATGGCAGAAAACGGGGGTGTTATGGTGCTCGTGTGACATATAGCGAGGGTAGGGGATTCACGGGGAGCTGCCCCCCTTCCGCTCATGCAAAAAAGTTTAGTTGCGAAAAATGTTTGTAAAAAGACATGTAGTTATAGTCCAGGGACAGCGCTTGCAATTTCATGACTAGTTGCCCCCCTCTCTCTTGTTGCCGCCCCTCCGACAAAACAAAGGCACCTAGTTGCAACTAAGTTAGAAGACACTAAGTTACGACCATGCTAGAAGACATGCAGTTGCATGAGTATAGTCGGACATGCAGTTGGACACCTCTATCTCGTTGTCGCCCCCTCCGACAAAACAAGGATCCCCCCTAGTTGCGGCCAAATTAGAAGACATGCAGTTGCATGCCCGTTGTGGGACATGCAACTGGCCCCATCTCTGTTGGCGGTGTCCCCTTCGACAAAACAAGGGTCCGCCATAGTTACCATCATGGTCGAAGACATGCAGTTGCGTGCCTAGTGTGGGACATGCAACTGGTGTCTCTCCTTGTACAACAAAAAATGGAAGTTGAGTTGCAACCAAGTTATAAGACATGCAGTTGAGATCAAGTTAGAAGACATGCAGTTGCGTGCCTAGTGTGGGGCATGCAACTGGGCCCTATCTCTCTTGACGCCGCCCCCTCCAACAAAATAAAGGTCATCCCAGTTGTGACAAAGTTAGAAGACATGGAGTTGCGTGCCCATTGTGGGACATGCAACTGACGCCTCTCCCTGCACAACAAAAATGGAGGCTGAGTTGCAAGCAAGTTATAAGACATGCAGTTGCGACCAAGTTAGAAGACATGCAGTTGTGTGCCTAGTGTGGGCATGCAACTGGGCCCCATCTCTCTTGACGCCGCCCCCTCCGACAAAACAAAGGTCATCCCAGTTGCGACCAAGTTAGAAGACATGGAGTTGCGTGCACGTTGTGGGAGATGCAACTGGTGCCTCTCCCCATACAACAAAAAAATGGAAGTTGAGTTGCAACCAAGTCATAAGACATGCAGTTGCGACC